>NW_024087231.1:0-27241 GCF_009730915.1 Dioscorea cayenensis subsp. rotundata
GTTTTACTACGTGTCCTCTAATAATTCATAATTTATTTAGAAGCAATTCTTTAAAAATTGTGGTTTTGCAATGCTACTCCCCTCTAATAATTCATAAATAATCTAAATATATTTTAACAGTATTTTTTTATATGAAAGTTCACTTAAACTAATAGCAGTAATTTGATAAATTATAAGATAATATTATAAAATAAGTTTATTTATCATCATTAATATTATAAAATTAAGATAATTAGTTATTTAAATGATAGTACATAAATAAAATATCAATAATGATTCATTTGAATTAGGATGTAATAAATTATTTATTTTGATAATAGTATTATTGACACATTGCAAACCATTAATTTCATAAATTATAAGATATCATGATTAATATTAGGGAAAATTACCCTCACCCCTCGAATTTCCAAAACTTCCAAAACCCCTCCTACTTCAACACACCACATACCATTACAACAATTGCTTAACCTCCCTTTACCCCCACCGATCACCTCAAATGGCCATTCAGAAATCCCATTTTACCCCGAAAATAGTGGGAAAAGAAAAGCGCCAAATCACATCATATTCAACCTTTGAAGGGCTTTTCTAACAGTTTCGATAGGCAATCTTAGGAGTTCATTTATCTTGTTATTCTCCTCATTGTCCTACCTTTGCGATATGTATAAATCGGTTTCTGACGTAAAATGAAATTGATTTCCATCGGATTAATTGATGCGCCGTGCTGAAATGAAATTGTAGTCGATTTTATTGTCGAGGCGAGCATGTGCCGTTATGCGTCTTCTCGTTTATGGTTTGTAAAGTTGGCATTACGGCGAGAAGAGCGATGAATCTGATGAGTTCGTTTCGTTGTAAGTTAACTTTCCTAGTTTATGGTTATCTATTTGTATATTTTAAATAATGTTTTAACTATTTAATGTCCGGGTTTAAATATTTTACTAATATGTTTAATAATTGTCATATCCGTTTAATCACCCACGTCTCAGGTTTAACATTATCTTTACATGTATAACCAAGACAATCAACCCGTCCAAACACTCAAGGTAAGGCATAGGTTCGCCGCCATCCAAAGCGCCCAAAAAATGGCTAGCGCATGCGATTCCAAGCCTGGCAATCACCCCTCGTATAAAGGCCACCGACATTCAACGACACGTCACGGGAACACGGTGTCCACATACCATACAAGCAGCTTGGTTGAAAAGAGCACGCCCAAAGCGAACCTACTACAGCCGACATTCCACATGACTGCCGTATAGATAGTGAAGCGGCAACAACCTGACAGCTGCGATAGACGCGGAGAGAGACACAGATCGCTTAAACGTCATTCTTTCTTTCTGATGCATTGTGGGATTCAAGAGGGCCTGGCATTCATTGCTTTCCTCAAGCAATGGTACCAACCTCCTTGGAAAACATCCACACAACAGCGCCATTGTGGAAAGATAACAATGGTTTTCCACGCCGCCTTAGGCTATACCGACAACGAGACCGACGCCAATCGACTTGTCTATCTAAGTCAGCGATGCCTTAAATCAAAGCGGAGATTATCACGAGATAATTACCTTCGTGTCGGACGAGTCCGAACGTGCCTTGTGAGCGCAATTGCGGTACCCTTCTTCGCCACAGTGCATATCGCTCTCGACATTTGAGGCCAATTTACAAGCCAAATGCAGACTTGGAAGGCATCGAGGAAAGAGCTCCCGGTCTATACACTCCGCATTGCGTGGGCATCCACGGCCAAAGATTCACGACACATCTTACGAACGCAGCTATATCACCAAGCTCATCAACGTCGATTATCAAATCGGATATAGCACATAGTGCCAATTATCTCCTCGAGGTGATCGTCAGCTGAGATGTATTCGAACGCCAGCGCTCAATACTTGGACAAGGAATCTCGCCATTTACATAAGACTAAAATGATCGACTCCCATAACAATCATGAATGTTGATTTACACTAACATTTAGTATACCCTCTAAACATTCTCAATCTTTCACTTTAATTACACTTTTCCACGACTTTAAATATTAATCATTTAGCTTATTCAATTACAATAATGTTTAAACATGTCGACCAATTATTTAACCATCACCTCTCTCATATTTTTAACCTTATTTGCCAGTTCAAGTCGATCGCATGTTATGTAACCCGTAATGAATCAAATGAGACCCACTACGCCAGAAACATACATCTAGTTAGAGATCATCACAGGACACCGAAATCTTAGTCAAGTAATAATGATCGTTACTGCAGGATCAACTTCAATGCAAAGAAACTCGTGGATCTCTCCATCAACTTGTATGGCTGGCGCGGCAGCCATATGACCCGTAAAACACCTATGCCAGATAACAATGCAGACACCAACGTACATCGATGACATGAAAGGGTACTTCACCGCCGACAATTACAAACCGGCACAGTTCTGACTATATTCCATACCCGAAACTACGCCCCTCGACGAACGAGCCCGCTTACAACAGCTTCTGTCAAGAAGGCGTACCAGGCGGCCTAGACGAGAGGATCGAAGTCGAAGGCCGCTTGACGTCCGCGAAGCTATACCAGCAGCCACCGCAAGGATCCAACACCGATTCATCTTGCAATGAAACCGCACGACTAGGCATTGTTAATAAACCGACGAATATACAAGGAAACATTGTGTATTTATAACTAACTGAATGTATTTACACTGAGACATTGTTATTTTAAACGGACAACATAATTTGAACAAATATTTCAAATCGATGTTTAAAACGACATATGGTATATTTAAACAACGAAACAAAATGTACACAACTATAACGAATTAAACAATGAAATGAAATCGAACGAAAATTTAACCCACCTTACAATTGAAAACAAACAAAATTTATATCAGATATACAAGTCATACTATTCAAACAAAAACAATGAATCAATTGTGTATTGATGAGCAACTTCCATATTTAGTTAAACAATAAGTTCATCCATTTAAACAGAAAGTGTTATTTTAAACGGGTACACCGTAATTTGAAATATTTAAAACCGATGTTTAAACGATATATACTATATTTAAACAATGAAATTAAACGTACACAATCACAACAAATTAAACAATGAAATAAAACCGAATGGAATTTAACACTCTACAATTCAAAACAAACAAAATTCACATCAAGAAAGTCCCTCAACACGAAAACAACGAATCAATTTGTCAGTACTTATACGAAAACAAAATCGACAAAATATACAAGACATGTTATTCAAAACAAACTTAACCCGCATTTAATTATTCGAATGGCGGACGCCACCTCCCCCTCCTTAAGTACCGGGTAACACACCGTAACTCGAGGTAAGAACCGGCTCCATACCCGCAGAGCTGCAACCACCCCACAAGAATTGGCCGATAAACATAACTTAGACGGCCAACCTGGGACCTTATTTTTGGCGGTTTCAGCCGTCTTGCACAGCTGGTACTTCGCCGACCCGCACTCTTAACCCATACCGACACAAAGGTCGAACAGATTCCCAATCCGAGATACTCAAGTCGAGATTAAATACCGATTTAAATACCAAACAGACATTAATCCGACATAATTAAAGAACTTACCATGTCCAACGCCCCCATATCTTACCCCGGACAAGAAGAATAACCCTCGTATTCTGTTTATCATCATTCGAGCACCACGACAATGAAGTGGCCATTCATGATTATCGGAGGAATACACCAACTTCATACAGTCATCACAAGATCCCCCGATCATAGCCAATCGTGTCATGTCGCCGCCCCGCTGACATAAACAGCCGCAAGCTGCCCGATGATGGAGCCTCTTGTAAGATACGGCTCTCCTCACCGACTCGCACAGACAATGAAAGCTCCCATCACATCACTGCACATCCATTCCCCTCATAACAGAGTAACCCATCACAGAAGCCGACAACATTATTCTTCCACACATAAAAGTCCGAGGTTAAACGACAATGTATAATAGAAGACCATATCATAAATATTTAAATTATATTATCAATCGTTAAATGATATTAATATATAATTAAACCAAGAAGGCGAAAACTTAAATGATAACATAATTGTATTAAACACTATTATGTAATATTAAACACTATAAAAACTCTTTAAACAATATCATAAAACGCTACACTTACACGCAGTCCATGGCGGTTACCGAGGAAGATCCTCATCAACCTCGTCAGATGACAAAACGACCAGCAACCCATTTCTTCTTCTTCGAATAAAAGCTGGTGCCCGTCCAATTTCGATCAGCCCTCGATCATCTCTGCTCGGTCCGGGTCTCTACATCTTCCTTCGATGCGAGACGACATGATAAACATCAACCTCATGACATCCTTACATTGCCGCTCTTGCTGTGGGATCGCGCCTGCCCCCCCCCCCCCCCCGATCTTGACGACGACAAAGACAACAACCTGCCATAATTTTACATGGTTCTTGTCAGGCGGATTGTCCACGCTGGTCATGATCTTTACGACGGCCACCGAACCAGACCGACGATCTTCTCAACTGCGCCACGACAAAAGATCATCGGAGACACACCCATAACTTGTTCTCGACCTTCAGATCATGTCTCCATCTTGATCCCAATATCTGCACTATTCAATGCCCAATACCACCAGAAGATAGTCAACCCACTTCAACCAGCAACAACGGCCAATCATCTACGACGCCCCTCCACCGTCACGCCATCACCCGCTGAAGACATCGGCTTGAATCTGACCACCGACGTTGTTGCTATCAATCCATCGCCACCGTACGCGGAGACAGAGGCATATTATTTCCTTTACCGCAGTCTCCTCGAATGTAGCCGCCTTTGAACGACCTTCCACGATGTCCCCCATTAAATTCCG
This sequence comes from Dioscorea cayenensis subsp. rotundata, assembly GCF_009730915.1. Lineage (NCBI taxonomy): Eukaryota > Viridiplantae > Streptophyta > Magnoliopsida > Dioscoreales > Dioscoreaceae > Dioscorea > Dioscorea cayenensis. The sequence goes on from NW_024087231.1 coordinate 4,857, forward strand.
ACGCCTTCTCGTCCCGGAGTCTTGATCTCTTCTAGGTAGCGCCTTGCCAAACGCCCTTCCAGCGCCCCACACGAGCGAAGCCGAGGAAACTTGACCATCAATATCCGCACGCTCGAAGACAACGGTGACACTCGCCCCAACATTAACGCTGGGCACCAACGGCCGGAGTGTACCATGGCGGGGCACTGCTGCCGTGGTAGGGGTTGTTGCAATCGCCGGGTAGGGGAGGGCCTCGCCGAGGAATGGCGCATGCACAATGAAGTAGGGAATCCAGCCACACGATGTAGGCCGCCCTCTCATCCGCCGAGTGTTGCCTCTGAGCAACGGCATCCATCCGTCGGTCATGCCCAACAAATATTTTTCTTCAAGATCACGAACCAAATTTCGAAACTAACATATGTAAACCAAACAATTTCAATGAGATCATTCATTTTAAACTATAAAAACTATATATTTAAACGTTATGAGAATATAATTAAAGCGGAGAACATAAATATTTAGAAGGCCGAGTATGTAATAAGAGTTAAAAGCGGTAAATACTAAAGTTACGGCATTAAATAAAATGGGCTAAACATTAAAAGACTTGGTGTTAAACATCGTCCATGATTTATTACCTCTTTTCCATCTAGCGACGGCTGCGTTTGCTTTACCGCCGCCGCTTCGCGTGAGTACTTTCAAATGCTTGAAAGCACAAAGATCCTTATGAGATCTCATTAAACGGACTTTCTTCCCGCGTCCGTCATTTCATGAAAACGTAGTGCGTTAAAGCGACGGCGAGGCAACCCCTTAGTAGCCTACTAGTGCTGGTCTTCTTCCGCAGCATCGATCTCTCTCGGCGCTTGCGGATATCCTCCAGCAAGCCGCGTAAATCGCTAGGCGCCGTCATACGCGTGATCGCACGTGCCGGTAGATCGCGGCGTGATCAGCGATCGAGCTTGAACCGAGCATGATGTATTTTGGAAGAGGATCGTCCTCACGTAAAGTGCGCCGCATCGGGAAGTTTCGACGAAAAGGTATCTTCTTCTCCTACTGCCGAACAAGTCGCACTGCAGTGCTCTTGATGGAGTCTCGCTGTCTCTCGTAGGTCTTTGATAGATACCGTACTCTCGTAGTACCGACGGTTTTCTTCTTCCTGAGCGACCACTTTCGCGTCGCCATCCATACGCTGAGCACCAAGAACGAGTGGCCATCATCTGAGGTCGCAAACTCGGCCAGGCTTTCCCGATCCTCTCGAATTTCATGTGCATGCGAGCCATCGTGCAGCTCGCAAAAGAGAGAATCAGAGAAGGGCCTACTCTGGTATATGGCTTCACCCATTCGCGAGCCAGCACACGGTGTTCGCGGTGAATAACCTCACGTGTGGCGGTCACGTTAACTTTCTTCACTCCATTTAAAGGTCTCCAGCCCAAACCGTGTCAACAGCCGCGCCCATTAACCAGGTCGACCGCCCGTATATCCACAAGCCTGCGGTATTGGACAAAAGTTTTGCTGAAATATATAGGTTTCTAAACGGTCAGTACTTAGGTTATTAAATGCGTAGAGATGAAAATGTTAAAGCAGAGACCCATTTTGTTAAAGCGAGACGAGAATACTGAGGAGTAGCATACCAAAATGTGACTGTAACATCTCGTTTCTTTAAAGCGTCCACTCTAGTTTCTGTAGAGCGCAGACATATCAAAAACTGAAGCGGGAAAGTAGTACATTATGGAGATCACACGAAATCATAACACTCGAGAAAAACTATTTCGATGTGAGTGTATACATACGGTAGACGCAGAAACAAACAAAACCCCAGCTTTGGTGAAATCTCCTCAAGTAGACTAACAAAACCCGATGGTAAATCCTCACTATGAGACTTTGATCATCTTCCAACAAAACGAGGAGCACATAAACACCGAAAAATCTTTCTTTATGTGAGCTTGGGTAAATAACATAAAAACCACACTCGACACGGCGGGTCGCTAAAGGCGATGTAACGCCAAACTAGTCGCGCGCGACTTTCTCTTCGAGACAACGGTGGAAAGGGAAAAGGCGATGACGGCAATTCTGGAGGCTTCGCGCAGGAGACAACCGGAGACGACTTGGCGGAAACGGAAAAGGCGAAGGCGTGGGTCGAGAAAAGCAATTAAAAGCGGCTCCAATAAATTCGCCTCCTGGTTACCCTACGGACACTTCCTCCTCAAATCGCCGACGTATGGGCTGTGACCCACGACTCTACGCAAGGCATTTTCGTCTCAAAAATTTGAAACTCACTCACGATTCATATCCGCTGAGGTTTGGGGGTTTGAAAAACATAGACTTTTAAAAGGAGGTGGTTTTTGGGGATTCGCAAAACTAACGGGTGTTTTTGGCAATTTTACAAACTTAAAGGGTTTTTGGCAATTTCCACTTATTTTAATCATATTTATTTATAAATGGTGCTTTTACATAAAAAAAATTAAAAAGTGTAAAAAAATATATTAAAATAAAAATAAAACTTTTTAAAAAAAGAAAAAGAATATATAAATATGTCATGAGAGAAGATGGGAAGAAGTTGAAAAATATATCAAACTCTCTCCATCATTAATTTGTAAAGAGTCAATGTTAATTGTCTATTTTTTCAATAAATAAATAAATAAATCATCCAAAAAAGTAATAGAAATATAGTTATTACAAATACAAATAGGATGGGTAGTATATAAGTAGAATACATAAATCAGAGCCATAAAAAAATGTATATGAGTCATATTGGATCACCATAAGTGGGTAAGTGATCTAATACAAATTTAAAAAAAAAAGAAAAAAGAAAACAAAAGAAAAGTGAGATAGAGGCTACAAAAAATATGGCTCACCAGATATTTTGTTAAAAAGAAAATAAATTGATTTTATTTCAACTATTTTGTTTAGGTAAAATATTGAAATTATCCTTCTAGTTTACGTTTTGTGTCCTTTTAGTCCCTCTACTTATAAAAATCGTCAGTTCCAGTGCTTTTGAATTTATACATTTTCGTCCTTTTGGTCCTCTAATTATGAATCAGTCTTTTAATCATCGTATTTTTCGTATTTTTGTCTTTTTGCTCCTCCAGGTTGAGTATCGTTAGCGGAGAACTAAAATGATGAAAATATGTAAATACGATGATAAAAAAAGCTGATTTTATATTATACTAAACTAAAATGACATAAAAAGCAAAATAGAGGGATAATTTTGGTATTTTCACCTTTTGTTTATAATAAAATAAACAAATATTTTTTAACATGTGCTTGGTATTGTATTTGGAAAAGTTATGTCATAAATATATTTTTATTTTTTAATGAAAAAAGTCTGATACAATTTTTATAAGTTTCCAATGAGCTGTTAGTGTATTAACATATGATTTTATGTATAGGGTTTTTTGTGTCTTTAATGGGAAAATATATTTGAATCTCAATTCATTTTAAGTGAGAGCACAAGTAAATTAAAATATTAACTTTACACATTTAAACATCTCTCATCAGTCTTGTCTACTATGTAAAGAAAAACTTTTTATAGGTTAATCCAAACACTTCCATATCTACATATTATTAAAGTAGATATATAATATACTCTCAGAGTATTTCAAGGAGCAAATTTAAATTTTCTTATTACATTTAAATTAATTATGATATTATTAATTGAAAAACTTTAATTATATTTATTTATTTATGCATTAAATATTCATAAGATTTTTGAAATCCAAGATATACAATAATTTTTATTGTAGGAATTATTTAATTTTATAAATTATATATATAATATTATCTTAAAAATTTTTCAAAAAAATTTTAAAAACTCCAATAGGAATTAAAGAAGAATGTTTAGTATATATTAAAATAAACGTTTAAATTGATTGAAATTATACTCCAACTTGGAACACTTTCGTCTTGCCTCCCTTCCAAATGGCATCTTGTATTCTTATGTTTCCCAAACAAATAAATAAATAAATACAATTATGATATTTATTTCAAACCATTTATTACGCCAGCCCCACAATGCAGTGTCCTTTCCCAAACCACTTCCCTTAAAACTCGGCGATGTTTTAGCGATTAATTGGGAAATAGAGAGAGAGAGAGAGAGAGAGAGAGATGTGAAAGTAGTTGTGAATCTCAATGAAAATGTGGGTTTGCTTTTTTGAGTGTTAGTTAATAATAAATTAAAAAAAAAACGTGAGTGGGATTTTTGGGTGACTTTTAACGGTGGAAAAGATCTTTGGGTCCACTCACAATTAACAAAAAGAAGAGCCTAATCCAAACCCCTTAACTCTCAAAGACTGGCTTAAATTTTTTTGGTAGGTCATTCAAATTTAAACTCATTTTATTCGGTTACCATGTTTTTAATTTATATATATTATTTAATTTTTGATTTCATATCTCTCACATAAGTAACTAATCCAAAAGTTGGTTGCCTGAAAAAACATAGTCAGCTTTATTAAAATGCATTAGGAAGTGTCAGGTCAATTTTTTTTGACAAAACACCAAACTATGGTCTAGCTTTTCGTTTTGAATTCCAAAATTTGATTTGAATCAAAAATAGTTATTCAACTTTAATTTTGTTTTACTAGGTGGTCATCAGAAAGATTTTAGTCCGTTTTTGATGATATGATATTAGAAAATTTCTGTTAGCATATGATATTAAAAAAAAAAGTATTATAGTTTGGTACCCTACAAAAAAATTTACCCAGTAAGTGCCATGTCATTTAAGTTGTCCCCGTCAGCAAGGTTTGGCCACATCATCTTCCTTCTTCCTCATCCTTCACCCTTCACCCATTACAAAGATGAATACCAAGACAACGGAAGATCCGACCACCCAGGTTCTACGAGCGAGTTGTGGGTGTAGAGCAACTCTATTTGAAGCCCTAAATGTATTTAGGGATAATAGAGTTTTTTCTCTTTTTCTTTTCTTTTTTTATATCTGAGAGAGAGAGGCAGGTTGTTGATTGTTATTTTTCCCATCAGCCTTTAAATGGCGGTGAGTCGTTTTTTGGGTAATATTTCTAATTTTGATCTCATCTATAATCCATTTATTCTGATTAATAATTTTTCTTCACTCTGGAAAGCTGATGGTTGTAGGGATGACAATTATATCCGAAACCCGACCGACCGACCCGAGCCCAACCCGAGAGGTTTGGCGGGTGAAAACCACGTATGACGGAGGTTTGGTCGGGTTGAGATAAACCCGACTTATATATAACAGAGTGAGTGTAAATTTTGATACATCGACCCTGATCAGATCCCAAAAATTTAATTAATATTTAATAAATATAACTAATATATATATATATATATATATAATATTCATTTCTTTAGGGTTTTTTTAACACTATCTCAGTCTATTCCCTTTCCAAGCTTTCCTCTTCTCTGAAGTCTGAACACCGAAGCCGAGCCGACCTAAACTCTGAAGCTTTCCTCTTCTCTAATGGCAACAATCCTCTCCTCCACCGCATCAGGTGATTCAGATCTCTTTCTCTAAGGCTCCAAGCTTCCACCTTTCATGCTTCATTGAACATTTATTTAACCTTCTTCAATATCATTTTAAATAGTCTGATTTACTCTTCCAACTAAGATCTCCACTCAAGATTGAAACTTCGCTGTCCTCGTCGTTGTTGGTGCTCGCCGGAGGACAGGAGACAACCCTTTCTTCCTCCCATTTGTGGTAAAAAGTTTTGAATTCTCATCTTGAGTCCTATTTGCTTCTTTAAAATTTTTATTTCCTTGAATCATTGCATGGTTTTTTTGAATTCTATGTTATTGGGATCTATCTTTGTATTAGTTGCCATGCATATTCCGTTGCTAGTTCTACCATTAATTTTAGTTTTGTTTCAAGAAACAAACCTTTTCTCTTTATAATATATATCTGCCTCTCTGTTTTGAAGATATTGTGCATGAGTTTATTGAGATGTATATATATGATTATCTTTGAATAAATGGGATTAATTTTTCCCATGTATATATGTATCACATTCTCTGTCAATGATGACAGACTAGAGAGAGAGAGAGAGAGAGAGAGAGAGAGAGAGAGAGAGAGAGACGTTGGGGTATTTATAAACATTGAGGCTGGTGTTGGTGCTGGTGTGTAAGGCTGGTGTTTTTTTTGTTTTTTGGTTTATGAGTTTGTGATGTTGTGTTAACTATGTTTAAATATGTGGCCTGAATTAGTTAATCAAAGGAGTAGCTTTCACATCAAAAGATTTCTTTGTGATGTTTAATGTTGAAATATTAAAACTTAATCTTATCTTTCTGATTTATTTATTTCAGATAAATATTAAGAGTTCATCCACTGTCACATTGAGACCATGAAAGATGTATCAATGCTTTGGTGTTTGGAGAGGTATCAATGCTTGCATTTGATGCATGACAATGATGCCATGGTTTTTAATTTGGTTTTTTGGTATGTGAGGTCTAGTTGATGTGTTCGTATTGAGTATATCTTAAAAAAATTCTATGTCTAATGTCTATTTTTTTAATTTTTTTATTTAATATTTTAATTTTATTTTTAAATATTTTTTTAAATAGGGTCAAGACAGGGATGGGTATACTCATGGTGCACGATTATCCGTCAGATGCGGTGTGGGTTGGGGTTTTGAAAACCCGTCGGGTTCGGGTTCGGGTATAGAGGCAGGGTAGCGGGTTCGGGTGCGGGTATGGCAAAACCCGCACCCGACCCGACCCGTTGCCATCCCTAGATGGTTGTATTGTTGTTGTTGTTGTTGTTGCTGTGTGTGTGTGTGTGTTTTTTTTTTCTTATTTATATTCCAAGGTGGTTGTTTTTGTTTTGTTTGTTATTTTTTGTTTTATTTTATGATTTTCATCTCTGAATGACTGAATCCGTTGGTCTCCCACCTTTTCTTCTCCCTTCCACCGCCTGTAGTTTATTCTCTCTGTGAGTGACGACAAGCATCGCAACCCTAGTGAAGTTGGAGAAGATAGCGGCGACTGCTCGGCAAGGGAGAGGAGATGGAACGATTTAGGGTTAGGGTTAGAGATTGGCTTTATGTAACATCTGACGTGGCCAAATCATGCTGACTATGTTCACGGGTGATTACTTGTGGGTGACTTGTCGGAAAAATAAAATCAAAATTAGATAACTTTTTTTGCTACAAATTAAAACATGACAACCGGAATAAAATAAGTTCAAACCTGAGTCAACTACCAAAAATTTAACTCAAGTTGGGCCATTATATAAACAAATAAATAAATACAACAAAACTATATGGAAAACATTAATACTTAAAATCAAAAATTTCATTTTTTCAATGCGTTACATCAAAGAAAGGGCCAACTGATGTTTGATTTTTTAATTGCTCATTCCTTTCATAGCTCCTTAATCTGATGTAATGTCACCTGATAAATGTATTATTTGTGTAAAATAATACATGTTGAATGAAAATTCCAAATTAACACTGCATCCTACCGCCCAAACACAGAATTGGTACTTCCAATTGACAGTGGTAGTGAAACTCGGAAGAACTATAGAGAGGAGAGAAGAGAATGCATTAGTGGAAGACTGAAGAAAATTTTTTTTTTGAAAAAGATGAGAAATAAGGGATATCTTCACGAAAGGTAACATGATGAGAAATACAAGAGAGGTGTACACATGAGTAGATATACACAATAGTATATATATAAATACATAATATATGTATAAATATTCTAACACCTCCCCTCAAACTCACGGTGGGTCATAAACCGAGAGTTTGTCAATTAAAAACTGAAACCAAAATACAGTATGTGTCTTAATGAAAAGATCAGCAAGTTGTTGAATGGATCACTGCTGCTCGTCGGGGAGGCGTGACGGGGCGGTCGTTGAACTGCTCGTCGGGGAGGCGTGACGGGGCGGTCGTCGATGAGTTCAGGGAGGCGCGACAGGGCTGTTTTCGGGGAGGCATGACGTGGCTGTTGGTGACGAGTTCGGGAATGCGCGACGGGACTGCCGGTGACGAGTTCACAACAAGCACAGAGATCACGGCAGGATTGCCAACGATCACGGCTATGATCACAGAGGTCACGATGGGGCTGTCAACGATCGTCGAAGAGCAAACAAAACCCGTGAGGATTTTATCAACACTGTCGGAGATAGAACAATGCCTGTCGGAGAACAAGGGACATGAAAATGATAACGCTGGAAGAAAACGGGGAAGGCCTAGCAGATGATGAACTCTGACAGAGATGGACCAAACAAACGTCGACGTCAACGTCACAGACCGGACTATAGTCTGACAAAGATCTGGCGAGATCAGTAGGCGCTCTGATACCATGATTGGGGAAGTATGAATGAAAGAATAAGTGTGTTCATTAGAGAGAAACCACCCCTTATAAATACAAGAGAGGTGTACACATGAGTAGGTATACACAAAAATATATGTATAAGTACACAGTATATGTATAATACTCTAACAACACTTAAAATTCATCACTTCCATGGAACACTTCCAAATCAAAAACACCCTAAATATTGATGAATGTCCAAACTGGCATCCAAATTGAAAGATATACCCAAAAAAATCGACAAAAAATAAACCAACATAAAGATGGCAAGTAGCGTTGATCGCAATTGATCACAATAAAGGGGCCGGCTACCACTGCCGCAAAATTTATAGTCGAGCTCCGTCACCTCTCGTACAGTCCCTCCCTCTCCCTCCTTGGTGGCGGCGCCGCGGCGGAGGCATGTAGCTTCACTGTGCAAAGGTTTGATTCATGTAAATGGAGGTGGCGAAGGTTTGAGAAAATGTGATTATAAGGTCAAACTTTTACGACACTTTAAAAACTTACAGCCATTTTATCTGTAAGTTGAAAATGCTACAGATAAAATGCTGTAGAACTGGATGCAGATGAGACTTGTTTTTACAGCCACTTACATAGAAGTGGGACTTTCACAGCAATTTACATGTAAAAAAAGTGTTACATTGCATTCACTGCCAACTAAACAAACTCAAATTAGAAAGATATTAAAGCAAGCAAAACAACATTTCAAAGAGGAAAAGGCCAGAAGCAGCCATTGTTGGCAGAAACAACAGCAACGTGGAAGTTGCAAGGTAGATTGAGGCAGGAGTTTGGTTTGCCTGCTCTCAGGTTGCCTAGTCAGTAGGCTGACTGATGTAGAGAAGTGAAGACTGAATTATAGTCAACAAGGTTTTACAGGTGGACAAGAATGGCCAGAGGCACGATTTTTGGTTTTTCCAGGTAGGATGCTGATCAGTGACTGGTAAAAATGATCAAAAGTGTTGGTTCAATGTATGAATCGCAAGGAATGAAGTTTTCCACTGCCCCATTTACCCTATAAGTTACCATAGTCAATAGAGTAGTACCTGGCAAATTTTTGAGTTTCTACCAAAGTTAACAAAATTGCTGGAAAATTGAACCTAAATAATCTAATGCTGAAATGTTATATTATGGGAAAAGTTTCTACCAACTATCAGAATAACATGTATGATAATGTGGAAAGAAATGTTATGTTGCAGATGTTCCTTACCACAAATTAAGGAAGTTTGAAGTTCAGCATCCCTGCAACATGTAAATCGAGGACACTAAGAAAGCTTTATTTGTATCTCGTCCTCAATGATTGAAAATATTTCATCCACCCTGCGGTGAAAAAGGAATACAATTTATGTGCTAGCTTTTTGGAGGAATACAAGAATTAAGTGAAGACCAAAAGAAGCACACAAAGCTCAATAGAATGGCATAACATAAAGCCAAGTGCTTCATCTCTTAGGAGTTTTACAAGGCCAATGTACTCAAAATCAGTGAATCCCATCTTAGTTTTGATATTATCTTTCTCTATGTACAAATGGATGTTTACTAAATTTTCAGTTCTAAGACATCCACAGAAAGAAAAAGATAATTTAGTTATCTTACCTGTTAATATTAATATTGACTTCAGCAAGCCATATGGTTAAGTAAACCTGCAATGGAAGTCAGAGCAATTGTGAGTGAGAACACCTCTTCTTAAGAGATAGACGAGTAACTTCGAAGCTCTGAATTAATGTCTCAGATAGATTTCATCAAGTTTAAGATGCACAAAACAAAAAATTAATGTACAATACTTTTTCCACATCTAACATTTGACATAAAGATGAGCAACTTATCATCATCTGTTAGACTTTAAGGAGTTGAATGAAGTAATCCTATTAGAATCACGAGTTTATTTGCAGATGTAACCAGATCATAAATAGCGTGTATCATATTTAGTATGTCATACAACAAAAGCAACTCAAATGTTAAAAACATTCCTTCCACAATCTATATTGAATTCTCCCTACCTTCTAAGGGAAGAAACTTAAAACAATAGCAAAGGTTCAAGTGCACTCAGCATACTCATAGACACCAGATAGTTGGAAAAGAAACGAAATGATAAATGCATGAATAAAGACCAAGAATATATAGACAAGTCAGCCAACACAACAAATATAGCAAATCCTGAAATACAAATTGCAGAATAACAAACATCAAGCAAAACAAAGATGGTCACATAAAGAAATAATAAATGATTAAAAAGAAAGTAATGATGGCCAAATGCATAAACATATGATCCACAGTTGTACATGATGAACAATAATAATTGATTAGAAATTATTTTGGTTGTTAGCATTTACATGGTTATGACGAAACAACATATCAATTTTGAAAACATGACAATCAAAAGTGCATGTAACAATATAATAATATAACAATAGCAAAGGTTCAAGCCCAATCTGGTTGGTTATGGACAATAGGTAGTTAGAAAAGCAACAGGAAGGTAAATGCATAACTACATCAATTAAATAATCAGCCAGAACACAACAAATATAGCAAATCTAGAAATACAAACCACAGACTAAAATAAAAAGCAAAACATAGATGGTTAATAGCACAAAAGGAAATAATAAATAATCAAAAAGAAAGTAATGATGGCCAAATGCATATAAAAGATATTCTGAGTTGCAAACATAGTATCCAACTTTGTACATGATGAAAACTAATAATTGATTAAAAATTATTCAAATTGTTAGCATTCACATTGTTATGGATGAGACAAGGTATATAATTTGTTAAAAACGTGACAATCAAAAGCACATTGTAACAATGAACCAAAATTGAAAACAAAAAGTTAAAAGTCCTGTCGTAAAATCTTTAAAAAAAAAAACAAAGGATATCAGATGCATTAATCAACTTACCTGTAGGACCTCACTAGTTTTTTTATGGCAAGGTCTCTCAACAAAATAATCATTGGATTTCCAATTTTTTAGTCTTGGCAGAAGAGGCAGAAAGTCCTCTCCAGAAAGTAAACCGATCATTTGCAAATTGTCAAATTCTCCGAGATACAACTCAGTTTGCCAGCTAGGATCATTGATTTGTTCTCCAATGGCTTCTTGCTCGTTAAGAGACAGCAGTTCAACCACAATCAGCCGCTGTAAAAGATAGTAAAAGAGAACAAGATACCACATTGTTAATCAAGTTGAGAACGGTAGCTAAAGAGAATCTCAGGCCAGCATGTGGTATGAACATGGAATATATTTTCATATTGCGCAGTTTAGAGGAAAAGATGAAAAAGCCGAACTCCTTGTTTTTAATAGGTAACATACATCATTATCAGTTTTAAAATCAATAAAGTGATTGTGGTACCTTCAAACTCAGCTCTGATGCATACATCTCAACAATCTCTTGCGCCAGATTTTCTGAATATAGTCACAGATAACAACAGTTTCAGGAAAGAGTTTTTCAGATGCAGGATCTTTATTATCAAAATAAAGAACATAACAAATTCTGATTATTGGTCAGTTGAATCAGCAACATTGAATAATATAATGTATTCAATGTCATGATAAAAGATTTATTTTTGTGTTTTTCACAAACATATATATGCTTGTTAAAAACACTTACTGTAAATCAAACTCATAAATATATAGTTGGTCGCTCAAGAGAACTTAGATAGAAAAGTTGAGCTAGTCTTTAACACATACCACCTATGCATAGAAACTCTTACTGAGTGTTTTAGCTTTCAATTAGGTATAATATTAGGTCCTCACCAAATTCTAAGATTGAAAAGTGTGCAAAAACTGGTATCCCCTCTCCATCTCCAGGGTCACTTATATCTCCCGAAACATCAGAAAATTGTATTAGGTTATTGCAAGCTGATCCTTTGATGAAGCATCGCATAGATTTGGACACTTTGACCAAGTCAGAAACCACTCCAACCTGCAATTCACGCGCATTATATAAGAAACATGAAATCTAACCGGTTAGATATTCATAACATTCTAAGAGACGCATGCAGAAGACTTCTAGGAAATTGCAAAAACAAGCTATCCATTAAAATAAACATACCTTCCAACATTCTTAAATTTTAGAATAAAAATTGTCAATATATGAACATAAGCCCATGTCAATATAAACATCAACAAGACAATGTCATTAAATTTCCTGGTTGATGAAACAACAGCAACATTTAAAAAAAATAAAATAAAATAATAATAATAATAATAACGATGATTATGTTAGAAGAAGAAAAACTAGTTATGTTAACTTTAAATTGTTAGGATTATTAACCAAAAAACCACTTTGGGTCATCAGGAAGTGCAAATTCTACATAACAGTTACTTCACATGTGTGAATCATTTTTGTAAAAACTTAAGGAAAAAAGGATAACTTACAAAATTAAATTTACATACAGAAGTGAAAACAAGCATACAGTATGAAACACCACTATTAGATAATACATACTTACCATATCCTTATAAGATGACAACAACTTCTCACAATAAAGCTCCTGAAACAACACATAACCACATAACAGAAAAACGAAAATTATGCAGCAAACCGTGTAAAAGCAAAACAAATAATCATAATAAGAAAATACTCATGTCCATGATATCAAAATTCAAAATAATAATAATATTGCCAAGTTGAATAGGTAGACAAATTCAAAAAAACTATGAACACTTGGCCACAAGCCGATTCTTAGCAATTATTCATAAATAGATGTTCAAACATGGTTGTTAGAATCAGCTAATTCAGTTCGATTCACCGCCCCACCCCACCACAAACAATAGGTATAGGGGGTGAACGGGTCACCTTTGGCATCAGTGTGAATCATCTGATTCATGGACAATTCAATGCAGGGGCGGAACCAAGGGGGGGCTAGCAGGGGCTGAAGCCCCCCCCCGGTGCCAGAGAAAATACTTTTTAAATAATATAAGATTTGGTGGTTTTCGATTTTTCTATACTTAATTTCATGTAAAATACAATATTTTAACACATGAAAGTATGGAGTATGGGTGTGCTTGAGTGGTTAGTGAGTTTATCCATAAGGTTTGGGATTTTTTGATCCACCCAAGTTCAAATCCCACTTGGTGCATTTTTTCACATTTGATTTTTTAATTTAAAAATTACTATTATTTCAAAATTTTAATAAAATAAATCTTATATACAAATTTTGCATTTTTTTCACATTTTATTTTTAAATTTAAAAATTACTATTATTTCAAAATTTTAATAAAATAAATCTTATATACAAATTTTGCATTTTTTTCACATTTTATTTTTAAATTTAAAAATTACTATTATTTCAAAATTTTAATAAAATAAATCTTATATACAAATTTTAGTAATTTAAAAAAAGTTTGAATTGATCATGAGGCCTAATATATATACATGTATGTTATAATGTACCATATATGCTAGAGTGAAACAACAAAAGTTTTTTTATAAACAATAGTTTGGTTGTTTGTAGTGAGGATGATCAATTTTACCATATTTTAAAAAAAAATACAAACTTGAGATGTATTCTTATTAGTTGAATTATTGAAAATCTCATATATTTTCTATCGGTAATAACAAAATTTTAAATTATACTTTATATTTTTTTAATATGTGTATTCAAATTTTGGTTATATTAGCACATTATTCTTCATTTAAAATAATTATTTTGTTAGATTATTTTTACTGTTTTTGCCTTTTAGGCTTCATTTCTCTACCATCAAGTCCTGGTTCAGTCCCCTCGATTCAATGCGTCCCAATTCATCATTCACACCGATTCAAAAAATTCATTAAACTTAGGTTGATTTTGTGTTGGGCTGCCAAAATTTTAAAAAATTAAAAACTCAACTTATTTATAATTTAAAATCCCAAGCCCATAACTCAAGTCACCTTAAAAAAACCCTAAAACCATCAAGACTTTCTTCTTTCAAAAGAAAGGAACCACGCCAACATACACTTCCCTTTTTCCCCTCATTCAGAATTCACAATGGAAACAAATAAGCTAAAACCTCTCTTTTATTTTTAACTAGCCCAAGAAATTTGAATGTGGATAGAAAAGGAAAAAAAGTAAAGGAAAAAAAGTAAAAGTTGTAGAAGTAGAATTAGTTGAAGATGATTTTTAATGATGATAAGGATGAGGAGGAAGATAAGGAATTGGTCATGCAGGATGAAGATGAACATGGGGAGGAGACCACGATGGCTTTTGACTTAGCTGAATTTTTGATTGCCACATTATTTATTTTTATTTTTATTTTTTTGTTGAGATCGTTGATCAAGATTATGTAATTACCATTGACACATATTTCGGTCTTAGAGTAATTACAGATGAATTATCATAATCTAGGTGCAATTCACTTCATTTAACAACACTATGCTAACTAACAAACAAATAATAATAAATAAAAAGTAACAGTGAGGAGAAAATTCTACAAAAGATGAGAACTTTGATGAGGATTACCTGCTTTCGAGTCAATTTCTCACAAGCATTCTCTTGGATTCCACTCATCCCCTTCAGAACCCCCATATCCATGTGAGGCAAGTACCTAAATTCATCACCCAATCCAAATACCTTAAATGCTAAAATTAATACAAACATAAGAATAAAAAAAGGATTAACTTAATTGCCTGCGGGATAGATAGGCATTCACAAGGAATGTCGCATGTGCTCGACCTTCAGAGATGGCGGAGAGCCAGCGGTCCTTGGCGAAGAGTAGCTTCGACCACTGGTTTCGAATGATCCGCTGTGCTGCCGGCCTCCATAGCCGTGAAGAAAAAGACGTTGATGGGGAGTTAGGGTTGAGGTTTGTCAAGGCAATAAGGTTTTCCATTGCGTCAAAGGGTGAACCAAGCTTTCTCGATAAGGTTCGCCGAGAAACACTATCCCTGAGAAGATTTTGTTCACTCGTCACTGGCCAACATCTCTTTTGGATGCGTATTTCCTTTAAGATGAACTAGGACAAAGTTGATGCAAATTTTTTAATGAAAGAAAATTAATTAAAACTCCTTGAAAATTTTCATTTTGCAACATTTAAGCCCACCCTACAAAAAGCTAGCAATGCGGTGAAGTTGAATTTCTTTATTATTAATGATTTTTTTAAAAAGCATTTTTAGATTCTTTTTATTTGGAGCCAACAATCTTGGGTGTTAGGTGTCATGTTGAAAAAGATAGATTCGAACCTCGACTCACACGAGTAGGGATGAGAACATAAGTATGTCGAGAGAGAGAGTGTCTCTATCATATAACTTATTTAAATGCACAATTTAGTTGTGGAGAACATTATATTCAATGACAGACTCACTCAAAATTTTAAATTATGAAAATTACACAACAGACAACATGATTAAAGAGAACTCAATATCAATATACAAAATCACACTATTCACAAGCTTCGCAGACTCAAGAAAAGATTGATACAAGATTTCAAGCAACTAGGCCAAACTCAAGCTCCGTAACAAGCTCCGAATTAATTTCACTTCTGGGAATATGCATGAAAAATAACCATAAAAATATCTAATGCGTACCAATTAGGTTTTTGTCAGAGAACATTTGTGAATACCTAATTTAGCGGTCAAACGCTTAAAAATACCTTAAAATTATAAATATGTTCATCAACAACTTATATCTATATCCTCATTTTGTTTCAATGACCATTTCCTCATAACATTTCAACTTAGAAGAGCAATCCTACAAAAGCATTAGCACAAACAAGCACATAGATATATTTTTGAAGGGCCAAAAAGATAACTTTTTTATGGAAATTGATCCCGTGTCTGTTCATAATATTGATGGATGCCCACATATGCAAAAACATGCAGTTAATATTGATGGCTACTCATAATTTAATGGTCAAACGCTTAAAAATACCTTAAATTTATAAATATGTTCATTAACAACTTATATCTATATCCTCATTTTGTTACAATGAACTTTTCCTCATAACATTTCAACTCAGAGGAGCAATCCCACAAATGCATTAGCATAAACAAGCACTTTTCAGTTTCTTGTAAGTGAATGCATGAAAATTAGGTCAAATGATAAAGAACTCTACCAAACACTAATGATAAGTGTTGATGGCTCTCTTCAACAAAGCAAAGTTCAACCCTAAATTTGGACTCGATTAATGAAACAATCTCATGTAATCCATTCTCAAAGCCACTTCAAAACAATGATACTAAAGATTATAGATCCCGCAAAAGGGATTAAAAAAAAGGCAAAAAATGAAATGAAATAAATCAATCACGCATTAGAGATGCTCATCATCAGATTCAAATCAAATGATACGAACTATGAAAACTCGAAATTCACAGAAAATATGAACAGAAAACATTGAATAATCAAATCAAAGCTCTGAATAGAAAGGATTACTCACGAGGCCATGTTGGATTGAGAGAAAGATGAGAACTTTCTTCACGAGAAGCCGCAGACACAAGAGAAGGAGAAGATCTCAACGGGGCCGCCGAGAGTTCTTCGCCGTCGGGTTTTATGGAATGTCATATAAAGAGTGGGTTTCTTTCATATACCCCCCTATAAATATTTTATTTACAGACCCGTGGATGGCCGATCAAGGTAAAGTTAAATAAAAACTAAAAAAGGTTTTTTGGGGGCATATTTTAAAAATTCATTTAATTCCTTGCATGCTATGAATAATGTTTTAAATATTACTTATGTTAGTGGAACGTTCGCAATTGAGCATAATAAGAATTAGAAAGCACAGTAAATATTAATTGAAATAGGGTTGAACGATTAAGATTTATTAAGTTACTATATTAAATTTAAATGAAATGTTCAAATCAAAATAGTGTATATTTCACTTTTTATTGCATTACTATTTTGTTCAATCCTTTTTATATATATATATATATATATATATATATCAGTATTATTTATTTGCACATGTATCCTCTTTAAAAAATTGACAAAAAACATATATATATATACCTCTAAAAGTTTTCTAATGAACATTAAATTAATTTTTTTTTTATTTATGCTTCAAAAATTAAGGTAATTTTATTCATTATATCTAAATAAAAAGGGAAAATTAACACTAGGTTGATAAATTTAAGATTTTAAATATAATTCTATTTTTATTATTTTTAAAAATCAATAGGTATATAATTTAATGATTTATAATAAAAAGGGAAATTAACATTATGTTGATAAATTTAAGATTTTAAATATAATTCTATTTTTATTATTTTTAAAAATAAATAGGTATATGATTTAATGATTTATAATATATTTTAGGAAAAATTACTGTTTACCCCTCAAGAATTTCAAAACTTCCCAAATAGCCCCTGTGAATTTTGAATACCTCATACAACCTTTCCTTTATTGTTTCACTGCCTTTTTGCCCCCTGTAGGTTACTAGGACTGGTTCCATGTTATGAAATTCCATCCTTGCCCTTAAAAATGGTGGGAAAACAACCGCCCAATCACATCATGTTAAACCTTTTTGCATACATTTTTACATTCTTTTTGGTTTTTTGTTTAAATAGAAATGTTTCCGTTTAAATTTATCAAGTTTCTGTTTAAAATGTTATGTCTCCGTTTAAATTTATCCAATTTTTGTTTAAACAGAAATGATTTCAGTAGGTATTCGGTGTCTACGAGCGTATCCGTTCCACCTCAAGGCCATCTTGACGGTTTAGTAGGCCTTCTTTACTCGTTAGATCAATTTAAAGTTTTGTCATTGCATGTCGGACAACGTTTTGTAGGCGCTAACCATTTAAAAAACTCACTTCACTACCACGAGTGCGGATAAAATCGTAGATCTTGCAAAAAAACTGTCGCCAAATAAGCATAAAGGACAACTTATATTCGTTACATATGTTTGCCACAAACTATCGCATATTATTGTACATTTTGCTCGTTATTTATGAAAAATTGTTTCCATAAATAAGCGCAAAATTTAAAAATGAAACGATGATATTTAAACAAAAACATAGGTAGTTAAACAGAAATATTGATATTTAAACATAAACATTGAAACTTAAGCGAGAAAAAAATTGAAACTTAAAGCGAGACAATCGATAGTTAAAAAAAGAAACAACAATATTTACATTCAAAAATTAAACTCGGCAGTCCCTAGACAAATGTGGATCGAGTCGCACATCACAATGAGATTGTAAAACAATCGAAAAATCTCCTTCAACACAGCATTATCGCTTTTGATCATGTACTGCGAGACCAAAAATGAAAAAAACAAACAAAAACCCTAGCCGAAAAAAATCTCCTTACAAACTACAAGATCATCTAATAATCACACCATAAAACCGAAAAATTTCTCTTTCTAATAGAATACTTTACAAATCAAACCAGAAAGAAACCCACAGAATATCATAACAAAAAAAAACTGCACAACATCTTCAACGGCATTTACCTCGCCTCAATACCTTGGAGCGCAAACAAATGAAATGCTGAAGAGTTGAGCGGGAGTTCTCCTTCGAGGCAGTGGTCCAATCCTACAGAAGATGTCCAGGCAATGACAACTTTGAAAAAGGAAAAACTGAAGAGATGAAGAGAGAAAAAGGAAACTGGTGACAATAATGGTGTTTTCTGGGGATCAACCAAGAAAAAAAACGGTTTCCTCTTAAAGAGGAAAAACTATTGCAACAAAGGGCGTTATGGTCAAACCATGTCTCACTTGCCACACCTTCCCATGCAAGGGATAATTTCGTCCAAAAAATTCAAAACTAACTTCATTACATGCTTTGGGGGTTTCAAATTCATTGTATTTAAAAGAAAGAGGTTTTTAGGGATTCCCAAATTAATGGGGTGTTTTTAGAAATATTAGAAACTTAGGGTTTTTTGGCAATTTCCACTATATTTTAATGGTCAAGTTGAATTTGAATATATAATATTTAATTTTTTATTAAATGGTACGCACAATTAAAATACCATACGTTGGTTGCTTTAAAATTAACAAATTACAAAAATAACATCAAATAAATGTATAATTTAAATAAAATGTTAAATAATTTTGAGGGGCCGTTTAGTTCGTGGTAATGAAATATTACCACATAACAAGAACACCATGGTAATAATGTAATATGAGTGGGAATGTTATATGGTTGGAAATATAGCGGTAACTTGAATAACTATGTTTGGTTGTGAACTCTTATTATCGGGAATAGTTCATTGTCGTGTTTGGTTGTCATGGTAATCAATTTGCTAAAATATAAAAAGTTATAAGATTACCACAGTAATTTAAGATAGACACCAAATATAGTGGTAATAGAATTACCAACTTTCTTGGTAATATTTATAAGTTAGTAATGTGATATTATCATCCAGATTAACACCGGTGGAATGCCAAACGTGGTTATTTTTTCATATTACCACGTAATACGTGGTAATCTTCCTAAATTACCGCGAACCAAATGGCCTCTGAAAGTTATTCCACAGCTAGCTAATCTGGGAGCTATGGTTCCCTGCCTTAGTGTTTATACAGTAATGTCTACAAAAAATGAGGCGAGTTGCATGCTCCACATCATTTGATATCACAAATTAACACTTCATTGGTAGAGATGACAATTTGTACCCTACCCGATGGGTATACCCCGTACCCGTACCCGGCCAAAGAGGGTAACCCTTTACCCTCTTTGGCCGGGTACGGGTACGGGTAAGGATATTACCCGTTATTTTTTGAGTGGGTACTGGTCGGATAAGGGTATGGCCTACCCTACCCGTACCCTTACATGTTAAAGAGAGTACGGATAAAACCCGTACCTGTACCCTTACCCTCATATATATATATATATATATAATTTTTTATTAAACTAAATATTTACCCACAATTTACCCAAAATCTATTTTCATGGTGATTAATTTGAAAATAATACTTTAAATTTTCTCTTAATATATTATTTTAATTTTATTTAATTTTTATATTTATATTTGATAAAGTATAATATTATTAAAATTGAATTTTGAATATATATTAAGAATCATAATTAAATTAAAAGATAAACATTATAAAACAAATATAAAAAATTAATGTTATAATAATTTATTCTATAAATTATAAGAACATCCTAAAAAAATAAGATATTTATGAGAATTACTTATAATGTTTTTTATATTCAAAATCTTATTAGACATTTATAAAATTTGAAGTTATATAAAATATAAATAGTAGATATATGAAAAAATTTAAAACAAAAACCAAGATAGTTAAACATAAACAAAAAAAAAATAAAAATAGGGTTAACATTGAGTCCTAAATAGACATCATTTTTATATGATTATATAATTTAAGATAAACAAATATATATATATATATATAGAGAGAGAGAGAGAGAGGGCAGATTGTCTATGTACGTTCATAGGATTTATATTCTATGGATGCTATTTTCAGCCGTCCATTTTAATCCAACGGTGATGGAATCCAATCCTAATTCACAAATAAAAAATGATTATACCCACCTCCATCTTCCACTTTGGATCTGCGACTCTCCCAAATCTAGTCGCCCTTCTCTTCCACCTCTCCAACCCCTCACGTCGCCCTCAACCTCACCGAGTGGCCCCGCTCCCAACTCCGATGATTGTTCCCATCCTCACCCCCCACCCCCTTCCACCTCCTCTCTTTCCCACATCGTCGACTACGTCTACCTCGGCGCGATGCCGCCCGGCCGCGACTCACGACGCTCTACATCGTCACGGCACCACTCACGTTCTCAACTGTGTTGGCTCCGCTTGCCCTAAATACCAATGTTTTTAAAACCGGACCGGATAGTGAACCGGTCTCATATTTGGGTCACGGGTCAGTCGGTCCGACCGGATGACCCATTTTGGTCGGACCGGATGACGTCATAAATAAATAATTATCTTAAATATTATATATATATATAATATATACATATAATAACAAACTTTATTATATTTTTAATCATAATTATCTTAAATATTTATTTTTAATATCATTATGATTTTTATCAAAATAGTTGAAGATTCAAATAATTAATCTAGATAAAAGCAACAAATACAATTCCCTAAACCTTTTTATTTCTTAATCTATTAATCATAAATGGATGATGATAACTACATAAATTAAACAACTAATTAAATTACTAATTATGTGAGGATGAGACAAGGCATGAACAAAAAAATTCAAAAACAAAACTAGAACTAAATATGATTAATTTAATTCTCATATTTGATCATCATTACCATTAAAATAAAAAGTATAAAATAAAAATAAGTCCTAAATGATCTATACCTCTTAAACAATTTACAAGTTTCTATTTTTCTCATACCTCTAAACTCCAAAGTTCCAAAAATCCAAATAATATTTTCGACAAATCAAGATTCAAAGAGTATCATGAAATCAAGAAAAAAAAAAGAGCCAATTCATGCCCTAAGTCTTTTCTTAAAAAAAACAAAAAACAAAAAAACCAAAACAAAACAAAAAACAAAAACAAAAACAAAAACAAAACAAAATAAAAAAAAATTGAAAACCGGGTTCCATCCGGTTTTGGTCCGACCGGCCGGTTCACCGGGTTTGGCCGGGTTTGACCGGTTCAAAATTCGATCAACATTAATTCTAAAACCGGACCGGGCTATGGGCCGGTTCCCGGTTTTTCCGGTCCGACCGGCCGGTCCGGTCCGGTTTTCAAAACATGGCTAAATACTTCCGTGACATTCTCATCTATTTTCTTCTAGTGATCTGTGTTCATTGAGGCACATTGATTTTACTGCAGGATTCTCCTCAAAGGCGGCAGCATCAGCTCAGCGCATTTTGTTTTCTTGATCTTGCTGGTAGCTCTCCCTTTTTCATTACAATCATTGATATGCAGGATGGTTAAAATCAAAAGCACTATGAATATAAACGCATACTGTTTTGGATACGATGTTTGGACTAATTAGTAGCTAATTGGTTAAAATCTTTTGACTTGCCTTCCTTGCCCTTTTGATTTTTTTTTATTCTCGGTATTCGATTTTAAACAAATACAGGAAACAAATTAGCACTCTGTTAATTCTTAATGTCAACAAAATTATCTTAGGTATGAGAAATCATTTGCTGAATTACATTAGCACTATATCAGCATGCGATATTAAGTTGTTTTGAATATTAATTTCATTTGAAATTCCTGACTTTAATTGCCACAAAATCACATGTTCCAAAATACAAAGCATTTCATAGCATTTTGTAGATGAGAAA
>NW_024087232.1:0-8212 GCF_009730915.1 Dioscorea cayenensis subsp. rotundata
ATGTTTGTATCAATGTTTATAATTTTGCTTATTCTATTATTAATTCAATGTGAATGTTCAGTTTGATATAAAACTGGGATGTATTAGTTGTTGTTGAGTTTTTATTTTTTCTCTTGTTCATGTGTGTTTTTTTTAGAATGAATTGTAAGTTTATGTTACTATTTTTATGAATTAATGCTCACCTTTGGATGTATTAAAGTAGCACCATTCCATTCGTTGCTTAAGAGCAACCTGAACTATGGGGTAATAAGGCTTTTGAGCCCTAAAACCTATCCTCAAACCATTCGCCTTCAGAATGGGATGGTGGGATTCATAATACATTCAAATAAAAGTTTTTAGAATGAATTGTAAGTTTATGGTCTTTATTATATCCTTAAATTACTCTATTTGATGTTTGGATTGTTGGACTTTAGCAACTAGGTTAGAACTCATATCTTACATGTAAATGGCAACAATTTAGTTCTTATTTATTGGACTCAATTTCAGTACCAGATGTAGAATTATTTACAATTTAGATGCATTACCTTCTCAATGGTGTAGAGAAAACATCAAGGTATGTAGTCTTTGTTTGTGCAGATCAGATATCAAAGAATGAAATCCTAAGCATGGCTAAGCTATTGAAAATAGATGTGGAAGAGTGTAGATAATGGTGGTTGTATGCAAATAATGATAGGAGATGTTTCAGGCAATTTGTAACAGACTTGGATTCTCTTGCAATGGCCATGTCTTTGGATTTAAGGAGAAATATTCATGTCTACATAGATGTAGGAAATAAAGGGGGGATTCATAGTGCATACTGGTGTAAGGCAGGTGATGTTAATAATGTTGAATCAATAAATCCTGCTACTGAGGAGGAAGATTCTGAAGAAGATGACTTGGAGGATATATTAACAAGGAGATCAAGTGGAGGGAAAAAGGCTGATGAAGAAATGGATTTTATGAATCGAGACTACAACTCGATGATGACTCGATGATGAAACAAATGGAAATAGGTGCTTGTCTGACTACGGTAATAGTGTATGGACAACAACTCTGAAGTGGGTGATGATGCTTCATTCGATCCGACAATGAAGAATTTGATGTTCTACATTCATGCTCATCAAGTAATTTAGGAGTGGGACCTTCGAGACCAAGATATTCAAAGTTTAATGCTGAAGTTGACATGAGAAACCCTCACTTCAACATTGGCATGAAATTCAGGGACTTCAAACAATTCAAAGAGGTAGTGAAAAATTATGGGATTAAGAACAGATATGTTACGAACATCAGGCCAAACTCAAAAACCAGTGCAAGGCTTATTGTGCAAAAGATTGTCCTATCTACAAGTGGGCCTCCCCAATGGTGACGGATGGGAAACCAATTCAGATTAAATCAAGGGTTTTGAAGCATGAGTGTGGGAGAGAACATAAGAAGAGACATGTAAATGCTAGCTGGATAACAAAAAAACATATATGGAGCAATTGAGCTAACCACGCATGGAAGCTAGCTGGGATTATATAGGCTGTGAAGGTCAACCAAGAGGTTGAAATAACAAGGTTGACATCATATAGGCAAAATGCATTGCCTTGAGGTAATTTTCTATAGGATAGTAGGTGGGTAAGTTTATGAATGGTTAGTTTTCTTCCCTTAATTTTTTACTGTTTATTTTTTTCCCTAGTGTATGCTTGCATGTGTAAATTAGGGCAATAGATAGTGATGAGGAAACACAGATGCTCAGGCTCTATGACTACAGTCTAGAGCTCCTTAGGACCCACCCTAGCTCAACAGTTAAGTTCAGATGTGACCAAGGAATGTTTGAAGCAATGTATGTGTGTCTATCGGGTTTCTAGCAGGTTGTAGGAGAATTATATCTGTAGATGGGTGTTTCTTGAAAGGGTTATATGGGGGCCAGTTCCTGACTGCAGTGAATATAGATGCTAACAACTCCATTTATCCTGTGGCATGGTCTGTCGTGAATAAAGAAAACAGGGAGAATTGGGTATGGTTCTTGCAGCTATTAGTAGAAAATTTAATGATCACAAATAGTCAAAACTGGGCCTTCATGAGTGATAGACAAAAGGTATGCATAGATGTGCCAACTAATATGTTTTTCCCCATTGTTACTGTTCAATGATTGCTCACCGACTAATGATTCATGTATTTTTTTTTTTTCATTTTTGTGGAGTGGTGTCCAAATTAGGGCTTAATTAATGCAATAGATGAGTTGTTTCTTGATAGTGAACATAGGTTTTGTGTAAGGCACATCCACACCAACTTTAGGAAAATCTTTAGAGGGAAGGCACTTAAAGATCAAATGTGAATACTTTGGCTGGAATTTCTCAAGGAGCCTTTGATTACATGAGGAAAATAGATCCAAAACACTGGTCTAGGGCCTATTTTCATGTCAAATTTAAGTGTGACATATTATTGAACAACTTATGTGAGTGTTTTAACATCCATATTCTTGAGACAAGAACAAAAGGTATAGTGTCAATGAACGAGATGATCAGAACTCAGCTGATGAGTAGAATACAAAAAAGGAGAGATGCTATGAGAAATTGCACAACTACTTATTGCCCTAGAATTTTAAAAACATTAGAGAAGTACAAGCAAATGAGCTTCTTTTATAGTACAACTTGGTCAGGGGGATCTAAGTATCAAGTCCTAGGTATTGGGGGCAGTTTGTTATTGATAAAGATGAGGGAAGTTGTTAATGTAGGGTTTGTTAGCTCATAGGTATGCCTTGCACCCATGTATGTTAGTAATATATTACAACATGGAAAAACCAGAAAATTTCCTGCATGAGTGTTACAGTGTCAGCATATATTTGGATACTTATGGGCACACCTTAAACCCCACACGTGACAGGATTCTTTGCCTGGAAGTGAACAACACATGATACTACCTCTGCTTGGGAACAAGAAGAGAGGAAGGAAAACATTGCTAAGGAGAAGGGAGATTGATGAAGATAACATTGGGTTTAATAAAGGCAAGGTAGCCAACAAAGGGGGTAGAGTTACTTGTGGGGTTTGTGGAGGAAAAGGTCACAACAGAAGATACCATGGTAAACACGTATGAGCTATGTTTGTATTTAATCCTAACTAAATTCATTTGTAGGTCATCCGCTTGGTGGTTTTCATTTTTGAAGTGTTAATTGGTTCATTTGCAGGGTAACATGTTTATTTTTTTAGTTGAAATCATAACAGCATGACCTATTTTGTGAACTCAATCTTAGTTTTTTTTATCCATTTCTTAAATGGTAGGCTAACCTAGACAAATCAAGAGCTAATGAATTTCAACAAAGATAAGAAACTGGTGGTGATTTTTTTGATATACATGTACAAGAAAATCAACAGGTATTGTACTGACAATAGGTAGTAAATATATAATTTTTTTAATAGACATTGTTTAAATGATAGGGCAACTGGGCCAATGCAGATGCAAATAGCCTTAGACAAAGGCAATCCGCTGATGATGCATTTGTTGACATCCCAGTACAAGGAAACCCACAGGTTAGTCAATGTCATCCCAATAATTTTTTTATGTTAACACATTCAATTTAATTTTTAATCCATTCATTACATGACAGGGTACACATGAACCAAGACAAGAACCTGGGAATGCATTTGTTGACAACCAAGTGCTAACAAACCAACAGGTAAGTTAAACACTCAATTTAATTTCTTCATGCTCAGTTGTGTTAAAAACTTAATTTATGTCCAAAGCAAGTGTTGTTCAAATTTGCAGATTAAATGACCTTATCTTCCAAATTACTTAAATGTTTTTCCTTAATTTGTAGGTAAATTCCACTACTGAGCAAATTATTTACTCTTGCACAATTCTGTGCATCCGGGGATATGATGAGGAGGAAACCGGAAATCGAAGACCCACTACAATAGCACCTAGAAGACAACCTATGTTGAAACACGGGAAGAATGTTGATAACAAGAATAAGGAGCAGGGGTGGTCTTTGGCAAGCGAAGAAAGGTGTGGCTTCCCACTAGAGTTGGAGCTTCTAGTGGTGGTGGTGGTACACAAGGAAGACAATTTTGATTGGGTGATTGTTGACTAAATTTTGGCAGTTTTTTTTTCTTTCTCTTTTTGGATGATGTAATATCCCTGAATGGACTTAAAAGGGAGTGTGAATGTGTTGTCAAGCACACCTTACTCTATCACGATCGACTATGACACTATGATTTTTGTTAGTTGTTGAAGTGTGGTTGATGTAAATACACGCAATATGTATTGATGTATTGAATGTTTGAGTTAATGAAAATTTTGTTGCTTGCTTCACTAAATGGATTTAAAGGGAGTGTGAATGTTCGAGTAATTATTGTGGATTGATTGATTTTTTTAGGATGTTTTTTTATGGTGTGTATTTGAGTTCAAATACA
This sequence comes from Dioscorea cayenensis subsp. rotundata, assembly GCF_009730915.1. Lineage (NCBI taxonomy): Eukaryota > Viridiplantae > Streptophyta > Magnoliopsida > Dioscoreales > Dioscoreaceae > Dioscorea > Dioscorea cayenensis. The sequence continues at coordinate 4,374 of NW_024087232.1, forward strand.
CAATTTACTGATATTGTTTATATTGGTGAACTAATAATTTTTATTGTTGTATTCTGCAGTGCAGTTTCTACAGGGCATGTATTATTTAATTAAAGGTTTTCTACAGATTTCTATGGATACCCAATATATTGATGTTTTTAATTAGCATAATTGATTGTATTTTTGTAGATCCTTAAACCTTTAATAATAGATCCGGCCAACTGTTCGAATTTTAGATGAGATCATAATAAAAAAATAAAACAAAAATTAACAAAAACAAAAACATCCACCTTGGAAAACAAATAAGATCAAAATCATAAAAATAAAAAAAAATACACACAACAATAACAACCATTGTTTCCAAGGTGAAGAAAAATTACCAATCACAACAAATGGATTATAGAAGTGATCAAAATTAGAAATATTACTCACAAATTTCAGCCCAATAACAACAACCATTCAAAGTTAAAGGAAAAAAACAATCAACAACTACCTCTCTCTCTCTCTCTCTCTCTCTCTCTCTCTCTCTCTCTCTCTCTCTCTCTCTCTATATATATATATATATATATATATATATATATACAAGCCAAAGAAAGAGAAGAAAAGGAAAAAAACTCCACTTTCCCTAAGAACACCTAGGGCTTCAATAGGGTTGCTCTACAACCATGACTGTCGTGCAAAGCTCATGGCAAGATCTTTCTTTGGTGGTCTTAATTCGAAATTTGCTTGCTGGATCTTAGGCGTACCTTCGTCCTAAGGGTCTTTCTAATGGGTGAGGATGGAGGAAGATGATGATGTGGCCAAACCTTGCTAACGAGGACAACTTAAATGACATGGAATAGGCTGATGCGTCTAAACCTTGCTAATTGTGTTTTTTCCGGCAGCCACATCAGCCTTTTGAATATGGTTACTCGCGGATGACCTGTCGGAGAAATAAAATCAAAATTGAGTAACCATTTTAATACAAATTAAAACATGGCAACCGGAATGAAATAAGTTGAAACCTTAGTAACCTACACAAAATTTAAGCTAACCGATCCAAGCTTGGCCCAATCCCGATCTAAACTCGATCCAAAGTCAAAGTTTGATGGGCAGGTCAAGTCCGAGCCTAAACAAACTTTGGATTGAGATATGGATATCATTTTTAAGGGATGGACCTGCCCTTTTGGATTTTTTTATTGATCCAACAGGGCGACCCATGATTTGGCCCATTGGATTTATTACTAAATATTAATAATAAAAATTAAAATAATATTACAATTGATTGATTAATTGAAATAAGCTCATCATAACAGGGAACTAACTAGCTAAGTGGTTAATTATCATAGGCCAACATCATGTGTCATGTCATGCCAATTGACTCCCTCTATAATTGGTCTTGGAAGAATCAATTAATAAAATTATTCATTTTTATTTTTATTTTTTAATTTTTAAATCTTCACAAAGTTTAATAAAATAAAATAAAATAAAAACAACGGGTCGATTTGAGCCAAATACAACAGGTCGATCCTGACCCAATCCAATGACTGATCCAAAGAAACAAGCCCATGAGCTAGGCCATGATTTTCATATTTTAAATTTGGACCGGCCCAACCTAGCCTAAACTATGCATGATGCTAGTCAGATCTGAACTTGGGCTGGGTCAAAACCTTAATTTTTTTAGACAGGGCCAGCTCGGCCTGGCCTAATGATAACCGTGTATCTAGGGTGCTTCAAAATATAAATTTAAATATTTTTTAATTTTTTATTACACTAAAATTTTATTATTAATAAAATATTAGTAATTCAAAAAATTATGTATAAGATTTATTCATTTGTATAATAAATATTTATGAGAGGTTTCAAAATTAAAGTTTACTGAACACTTTCTATTGTACCAAGTTATTTAATTATGTTTTATATATAACATTATCTCAAAAATTTTTTTAAAATTATTAAAACTTCAATGTGGAACGAAAGAATCTGTATAATAAAACTTAATTTAACAAAGAGGTTCATGAACTTACACCATAAAGTGCCTAAGAAAGTGTAGCTGGACACTTATACATAAACAATTGGATATTAGATGATATAATTTAAATAGAGAGAGAAAGAAAGAAGGTTAGAAATTTGGAACGGTGACAACTGACAAGATTGAAATGGATACGGTGAGCTGAGTAGTCTTTGTCACAACCTTTCTCACCTGTTTCTTATTTGACTCATGTGTGTATTGAGTATTTAAGAACATTATTTACATTTTCCGTTCTTCATGCCACTGCCGCAATAGATGACCCGCAGTACGATTAATATAAAAAAAATTTCAAAAGATTAATTTTTGTTAAAAGAATATATACTTGAATTATGATATGTGTGGGTAGCTTATTTGTTTTTTTTTTAAAAAAAAATCTATTGTGTATGTTCACCTTTTTGTTCTAGAATATTAGTGGTATTGATCTCCTTTTCTTATGAGGCATCACTAAAAGAGATGGTAATTTGTACCCTATTCGATGGGTATACCCATACCGTGTCCGAGTCAAAGAGGTATTACGCTTCTTTGACGAGTGCAGTGCAGGTAAAGATATTACCCGTTAATTTTTTTGGCGAGTGCAGGGGACGGGTAAGGGTATGCCCCACTCCCACCCGTGCTCTTACCCTCTCATATATATATATATATATATAATTTTTTTATTAAATTAAACGTTTACTCATGATTTACTTTCGATATCTATTTTTCATGGTGATTAATTTGAAAATAATACTTCAAATTCTCTTAATATATTATTTTTAAATTTTTATTTAATTTCTATATTTATATTTGATAATATTATCAAAATTGAATTTTAGATATATATTAAGAATCATAATTAAATTTAAAAAAATAAACAAATATAAAAAAATAATGTTATAATAATTTATTCTATAAATTATAAGAACATCCTAAAAAAATAAGATCTTAATAAAAAAATCGATTGGATATAAACTATGAGAATTACTTATAATGTTTTCTATATTCAAAATCTTACTAGATATTTATAAAAATTTGAAAGTATATAAAAATATAAATAGTAGATATATGAAAAAATTTAAAATAAAAACCAAGATAGTTAAACATAAACAAAACAAAAGGTAGAGTTACCATTGAGTCATAAATAAAAGTCATTTTTATGTGATTATATAATTTAAGATACGCAAATATATATTAACTTGTAATTTTGAATTTATGGAAATGTGTTTAAAGATTGTAATATAATGTATAATTAATTAATTTTATTATTATTTAAATTTAATTCGATAATTTGAACAACGGGTAAGCGGATACCTGCGGGTAAGAGTAAGGGTATGATTTTTTTTACCCTGAGGGGTTACGGGTATGAAGTAGGGGTTACGGGTACGGGTAAAGGTTTTGGCATACCCTACTCATACCCTATCCGTTGCCATCTCTAATCACTAATTTGCTACCACTAGGATTATGAGTTTTTCTTTAAAATAAAAGAAATATTAAGATCAGGTAAGAACCAAATAAATTTACCACGATTCTTATGCACTGAGTTTTATTAAATATAATTTAATATAAATCTCACTATAACAACATAATAATAATAATAATACTAATAATAATAATAATCTTACACCCAAACATGAATGATAAAATAACAAAGGGCATTTTCCCGAACATGTTATGTAAAATTTTATATTTGCCTAATCGTTTATTGCCATCACATCATCTCACTGGAATGATTTTTGGTATTTTTAAAATCAAAATGGCTGATTATTTTTTTCATTTAAATCTTTTCTTTTTGTATAGTTAATAAAATGATTTATTTATGCTATTTTTAACTCATTCATTATTAAAAATTATTGTTCTTTTTTTAAATTTATTA
>NW_024087233.1:0-33084 GCF_009730915.1 Dioscorea cayenensis subsp. rotundata
ATTGGAGAGGGTTGAGAGGGTGAGTTGAGAGGCAGCGGAGGGTCCCTTTTCCCCTCCGGTGTGATTTATTAATAAGTGCTTGTGCGATATGAATGCGAAGCATTCATTCCTTATGTTGAGCATTATTTTTCTTCGGTTTTTACATTAATATGTGTGTTTTTATGTTACTTTTATGCAGGTAGGATTATGAGGCCGAGTATGAAGGAAATAGGATGAACACTGTAGCAGTACTGTAACAGCACTGTAGCATATATTATAGCAGCACTGCTCACAGCCGGCCGAGAAACCAGAGAAACAGAGAATCCACACGGGCGTGTGGAAATTATACACGCCCGTGTGGAAATTCCGCACGGGCGTGTGGAGCATCCACGCCCGTGTAGTCACCCGATTCCAGCCTTATTTAAAGCCAATTTAGCCCTAATTTTGGTATTTTTCCTCCATCTTTTCCCCAACTTGAGAGAGGGCTTCGGCTAGGGTTTCGAGGGGTATTAGCTAAGGTTTTGGAGAGGTTCTATGGCTCCGACATCATCATTCCTTAGGAAGAAGGTTGGTAGGGGAGCTTCCGTCGAGGCGTATCCTATACCGGACGAGGGAATCCTTGGACGATGAGTAGAGGACTTTCTACAAGATCATCGATACGACTATGAAGGGGGTTTCTTTATGGATTCATTGCTTTTACATTCTATTTCTTTGATTGTACTTAGCTCCATGAAAAGCTAAACCCCTAGTGGGTACTCGGGTATTGTGAACCCTAGGATGTATTTGTTCCTTTGAACCTCTTTATTATGCTTTCAATAAATTGATGTTTATTTTGAGTTCCAACCTTGAATGCTTGATTATATGAACATTTCCCCTAGAGTGACACTAGGGTTGAGAGTTCTTGTTGGTAACCTTGTGAGTGAGTGACACACCACGAGCGTTAGACAAAACTAGGTCAGAGAGGGTTGAGAGGGTGAGTCGAGAGGTACAAGAGCATCCCCTTTCCCCTCCGACGTGATAGATTCTACCTCCGTTCCTCAAGTTCTTTATGGCCATAATAGAGTGAATGGTCTAAGGGATGAACTTCCGCTGGGGCTTAGTTGCGCGTGCAACGGAGTGAAGCGTTGAGGTGATCTTAGTATCTAGGGCTCAATTGTGGTTAGGGACCTTCCACCTGGACCAAAGGGTTAGGTCTATAATAAGGAAGAGATTTATCACTTGGAATCCCTTGAGTTCATTGTAACTCTATGCGAGTGCGAGGTGTTGAGATTGTTCGATTTCTCCTCCGGCACAAATAGAGTTAGGCATAGTTGACCTCAGATTTGGGACTATGTAATTAAGGATTTCCACGTCTCACCATTGCATTGATTAGGAAGCATAATAGAGGGTTCTTGCACTTGAAACAATTATCCTAGGCAGAGCATTATCCGGGTATCCTATCTTTATCGATTGCCTTATCCCCTTCTTTACTTTTTCTGTCTTACTTGTTGCTTTTATTGTTGAGAATTGAATCATTATCACACTCATCATCATTGATCTTTTGCATAGCTAAGAATCGAATTAAGTATTTTTATTCCCTACTCCGTGTGGATTCGATACCCGCTCACCCGGGATTATTACTTCGACAAACCCGTGCACTTGCGGGATATACGCAAGGGGACCTTATCATTTATCCTACCTCCATTTCCTTGAGTGCTTGGCGGTCACAATAGAGTGAAGTTCTAGAGGATGAACTCCGCTGGGGCTTAGTGGCGCGAGCAATAGAGTGAAGCGTTGAGGGGACTTTAGTGTCTTTGGCTTAGATGTGACTAGGGGCCTATCGCCTAGACAAAAGGGTTAGGTCTATACATAGGAAGAGGGTTTATCACTTGGATACTGACAAGATCCCCTTGCGTATATCCGCAAGTGCACGGGTTTGTCAAAGTAATAATCCCGGATAAGCGGGTATCGAATCCACAGGGAGTAGGAAATAAAAACACTTAATCCGCTTCTTAGCTATGTGAAAGATCAGTAGTGATAAGTGTGACAATGATTCAATTCTCAAAAGTAAAAGCAACAAGTAAGAGAGCACGAGTAAAGGAGGAGATAAGGCAATCGATAAAGATGGGGTACTCGGATAATGCTCCGCCTAGGATAATTGTTTCAAGTGCAAGAACCCTCTATTATGCTTCCTAATCAATGCAATAGTGAGTCGTGGAAATCCTTAAATACATAGTCCCAAATCTAAGGTCAACTATGCCTAACTCTATACATGTCCCAGAGAAGAGATTAGATAACCTCTCAACCTCACACTCGAATAGAGTTGCAATGAGCTCTAGGGATTCCAAGTGATAAATCTCTTCTTAATTATAGATCTAACCCTTTGGTCTAGGTGGAAGGTCCCTAACCCTAAATACTAAGATCACCTCAACGCTTCACTCCATTGCACGCGCAACTAAGCCCCAGCAGAGGGTCATCCCTTAGACCATTTATTCTATTATGGCCGCAAAGAACTAGAGGAACGGAGGTAGAATCAATCATGCCGGAGGGAAAAGGGGACACTCCTGTACCTCTAGACTCACCCTCTCAACCCTCTCCAACCTAGCTTTGTCTAACGCTCGTGGTGTGTCACTCACTCACAAGGTTACCAACAAGAACTCTCAACCCTAGTGTCACTCTAGGGGAAATGTTCATACAATCAAGCATTCAAGGTTGGAACTCACAACAAACATCAATTAATTGAAAGCATAATAAAGAGATTCAATGAAACAAATACATCCTAGGGTTCACAAATACCTAAGTACCCACTAGGGGTTTAGCTCTCCATGGAGCTAAGTACAATCAAAGAAATAGAATGTAAAAAGCAATGAATCCATTAAGAAACCCCTGATAGTCGTGTCGATGGTCTTGTAGAAAAGTGCTCTCACTGTCGTCCAAGGATTCCCTTGTCCCGAGTATAGGATACGCCTGACGGAAGCTCCCCTACCAACCTTCTTCCAAAGGAATGATGATGTCGAGTCAGAGAACCTCTCCAAAACCCCTAGCCAATACCTGTCAAAACCCTAGCTAAAACCCTCTCTCATGTTGGGGAAAAGATGGAGAAAAGAATGCTGAAATCTGGGCTGAATCGGCTTTAAATAGGGCTGGAATCCGGAATCCACACGCCCCTGTGGAATTTCCACACGGGCGTGGGTAATTTCCACACGCCCGTGCAGATTCTCTGAAACTGTCAAAAATACTCCCAAATCCACTTTTCATCGAGGTAACATAAACGGGCACACGTTTATGCCGTGGATCGCTTTGCTTCTTCAATGACGGATAAGTTGATGGAAATCTTGTTCTATGTGCATAAGTCGGAGTGCTTGAGTGTGACTGCCCTTGTGCCCCTCCAAATGGTTGTGCAAACTCAAATACGGGGAGGTTGGCACACACTCTAGCATCTCGCACCCGACTTATATCTTCGCGTTTGAACTTTAGCAAGATTTTCTCCAAAATAAGTGCATTGTGATCCACATTGGCTTCTTTCCTTCATAATTTGTTTCACAACCCTACCTGCATAAAAGTAACATAAAAACACACATATTAGTGTAAAAAGTCGAGAAAAAGTAATGCTCAACATAAGGAAAGAATGCTTCGCATTCATATCACACAAGCACTTATCAGATTCCCTAGAACTCCATGCAACTTTACACAGTGTGAGGTGTTGAGACTGAGTGATTTCTCTACCGGGACATAGTGTAAAGTTAGTCACGGTTGACATTAGATTTTGGACTGTATGCTTAAGGATTTGCACGACTCATTGAGCATTGATTAGGAAGTATAATAGTTAGTCTTGTACTTGAAACATTAATCTTAGGGGGATCATTGTCCGAGTACCCCACTTCTATCGATTGCCTTACCTATCACTTACTTTTGTCTTTCATTCTTGTTTCTTTTTATCTTTGTTTTCATTACATTTTATCAACACTATCATTGTTCATTTTCATGTAGTTAAGTAGCAATTTAAGTATTTTTACTCCCTACTCCCTGTAGATACGATACCCCACTCATCTGGGATTTATTACTCGACAAACCTGTACACTTGAGGGTCACACGCAACCGGCATTGTCAAACCTATACTGGATTAGGTTTATACCACAGAGGTTCAGGGGTAGTCAACATTCGAGTCCAGTAGACCAAAACCAAGCCAACCTTGTGCTTATTTCGTTCATGTCATCCGTACTTAGTTTTCCCTCAGGAAGATCCTCACCCGAGGCCTTCCTTAATACTTGGTTTCTTCGTTCTTGTTTCAGCTCGAGATCGTGTTGTTAGCTTATTTTGTTTTATTGCAAGTTTTTATTTTCACAAACTTCAACCTTGTTTCGATCCACTAGATAGTAGTAACTGACACGTCCGAATTGTGTGTGTGTACCGCAAGTGCACGAGTGTTGAAGTATTAAAATATATGGTGAGTGGGTAGTCGAATCCATAATGAACGAAAGTATTAGTAGTAACCATTTCTCCGTTATCTAGTCAAAATCAAGGTTGTGATGAAGTGAACTTAATTGCAAGTATAAGGCTAATGCAAGCAAGCAAAGGACAAGTATAAATTAAGAGAGATATTAATCAAGAAAGATAAGGTACTCGGACAATGCTCCCCTAGGATCTAAACATGAAGTTCAAGACTTACTAAATGTTCCTAAACTGAAGATGAGTCAAGGTAATCCAAGAATAATCTGTCCCTGCCTCCAGGCTACGATACTAGTCCCCTACAAGGTCCCGGTAGAGAAATTGCTCAATCTCAACACCTCACACCCCATATAACTGTGATAGACTCTAAGGATACCTAGGAATTCAACCTATTCCTAAAGATAGATCTAACCCTACTTTTAGGAGGAAGATCCCTAACCCCCTACAAGGTCCCAGTGAAGAAATCTCTCAATTTCACACCTCAGACCAAATATGGTTGCATGACGCTTAGGGAATACGGAGATAGGAAGCACTCATCAGAGAGGAAAGGGGACACTCCACTGTCTCATGACTCACCCTCTCAACCCTCTTTAATCTTGGAGTTCTAACCCTAATGGAGACCTCTCTCTCACCAAGGAAACAAATCACGCATCACCAATCAGTCACAAAGATCAATTTAATATGCAAGCAATGAGAAAACAAGATTAAAACTTAAATAAACTCGGAATTAATAGAAAACACAAAATAAATCAATACAAAAGATAAGATCCTAGGGTTCACATGCCCAAATACCTACTAGGGTGTAGCCCTCCATGGGGCGAATTACAAAGCACAGAATAATGTAATAGAAAGCAATGTAAACCATAGACCAAAACCCCCTCGAATTCGTGATGATGGCCTTGATGGATTGCTCATCTTGAAGGATCCTTCACCGAAGTAAGAGGTCAAGACATTGCCACCGAAAGCACTCTAGTACGCTAGGAGACAAGCACACAAAGGAAGAGCTCGACATTCCCTCATTCAGTAACATGTTTAAAAATTTTTCCTTGAGTATACAAAATTTCTGTCCATCATGTGTGCAGGTTGCTAAGAAGGAAACTTTTCATCTATATGAGCCACCATGAGGTAAGGACAGGTACGTCAAGCTAAGTGATGTTAAACAAGCGCTTCTTGGGAGGCAACCCAAGTTTTTAGTTAGTATTTAGACTTGGAATTTAATTTCTGTAGTAATAATTTCATGTGTGCATTGGTTAAATTTTCTTGATTGTTGGTGTTTTCATGGAATTTTTCGGTGAATTGAAATGGTTTTCATGTGTATGTGATAAGTGTCTAAATGCAGGCGTTTTCATATATATATCGTATTCACTTTGCATGTATTTTGTGAGGTTTGATGCCTGTTTTATGCTTAATCATCTACTATTTGCTTTGTAGGGGATAAGGAAGCCATGGAGAACAAGAAGATATCATTTGGGCGAAAAGAGAAGAAAACATGAATTTCATACTACCCCCATACTACCCAGTATGAAGGCCATATGCACTGTAGCAGCGGAATGATTCAGAGTGTCTGCTTAGATTTCCATACTACCCAGTATACGGGGCCATATGGAGGCCATATGTACCCCGTATGGAACACGAATCTAGGGTTTTTGAGTGCTATACAGACCCCATATGACCCCCATGCGACCCGTATGACCCAGGGGGTATTATACTGACTTTTAGGGCAAAAAAGGGACTTTTTGGCTAGACTTTTTGCTGGGCATATTTTGGGAGACACTTGAGAGGCTTGTGGCGACCTTGGGGAGGAGAAGAAGGGAAAGGAAGCTAGAAGATCACCCAAGCCCAAGGTCCAAGACTCTCAAGGCAAGAAGGCAACTTCATTCAAGGGGAGATCTACCACGATTTGAAGGAAGGAGACCCACAGCTAGAGGAAGCGTCATTGGGCACTCCTTTGGCGGGGAAAGCGTCATTCGGCATATTCTTCACCTCATCCTCCACCATTTCATCTAGGGAGTGTCATTTATGCTTTTGTTTAATGTTTTGCTTGTTTGTATTGCTTGTTGTGGGATGATGACACACTAGACCCCCAAGGCCTCCGGGTGTGTGTGAACCTTGGGGGTGTTTTATCATGTATGTTGCATGATAACTTGTTAATTCCATGTTTGGGTTATTTTGAGATTTAATCCATTGTTTTCATGCTAAGTGCTACACTAAGAAGAAATCCGTAGCTCTTTTATAAGGGATGCATGTAGATGTGACTTGCTCGCATGTATTAGATCATGAATGGATTAGAAGGGTATACTTGTATCATCACTCTGAGAAATCAGGTGTTTGGTAGCCCTCCATGTAGGTTTAATCCGAAGAAGAGTAGGTTTACTCATAAGTGAGATTTCCTCGTACTTAATGCAATCGTAGGGATATGGATTTGGGAGAAATTCCTATCTATGTTCGTATGGGATTAGGGTTCAATCACCTAGAAATTGGGGTTGTTCTAATCTTGGAATCTCATGGTCCATTTTACCCTTGCATCTTTAGATCATCATCCATATTGCATAATAACCCCTCAAGGGGATCCACATCCATAGGCCTTTGCATTTCATTCATTCTCTTGCTTGCTCATTGCTTGTTCTCTCTAATTTATTGGCAAATATCGTTTTAGCTTTAATTACATTTAGTAGAGTACAATCCATCGCTTGAGATCTTAGGCTAGATAATAGCTCAAGAAGGAGTAATAGGAGATCCTTAGCTCCATGGAATACGATCCTCGTGTCTTCACACGAGGTATTACTTGGCGATCCCGTACACTTGCGGGGAAGCAATCAAGTTTTTGGCGCCGTTGCTGGGGAACATTAAGGAATTCTAGGAAACTTTTAGATTATTATTCTAGCTATTTTTATTTTACTTGTACATATTAATCTTTGTTCATATTTTTCTTATTTTATTTAACTTTTTTCTTGATATATATCTTCTTTTGTGCAAGGTATAATTTTCTTGCCAAATGCATGGGGCTTACAATCGGTCAAGTTCTTGGTGTGAGCAACTACAAGGAAAGAAATTTAAACCTGAGGATGTTTTTACCGCATTCATGCAAAGCCCTGAGGCCCAGGTTTTTCTTAAGGACATCAAGCTCGGGACTCATCCCAACGTCACAAACACTTGCTTGGTTAATATAAACATCTAGCTTGAAGGACAATTTAATGAATTGAACACTATCTTAAGAGATGTCCAAGAATCCTTCCGTAGGCTAGAAAGACGGGTTGAAGAACTTGCTGAAGTAATGACCAAGAAACAACAAATTCATGAGCCAGAAATACAAAGTCCAAGTGCAACTAAGAATGAAAATGAAGAGAGTAAAGATGTAAATGAGGTGGAAGAAATCTTTGGTGTTTTGGAGGTTGGATGGGTAGAAAAAACGGCATCAATACCCCTTGAGCACGTCCTTGGCATATAAGTGAATGAACACACCAAGCACAAAAGAGAAATATCCGGGATAGTTGAAGATGTGGATAGGAAGTCAAAGCCATTTAGAAACCCACCTATGCCCGAGTTGGATGATTCTCAACCAAAACTTTTTCCATGGAAGCCCAAACAATGTCTATGGGAAATTCGAGAGCATCCAACATTGGTTGAGGAACAAAATTTAGGTAGGTCATTAACGCCATGCAAAAATCCACCCATGCCTTGCTTGAGCAACTCCCAACCGAAGCTATTTCCTTGGATGCCCAAACAATTTTCTAGACTTCTTGAAGGAGAACTTACCGGGTGTGGAATTGAAGTGGAGAGGATGCTCAAGCCGTCAAATGACCCGCCTAAGCCACGATTGCATAACTCCCGGCCTAAACTTTTCCCTTGGAGGCCTAAAGGTACCATGTTCAAGGTCTTCACAAGCTCATCATCCCGGAAGGTAATTATTTTCTTTCATGGAAGTAGCTATGCTACATGTAGCCGGGATCAACACACCATTTTCAAGCCTCCTTAGGTAAGGAATGAGGTACGTCAGGCTCGTGACGTTAAACAAGCACTTCTTGGGAGGCAACCCAAGCATTGGGGGTGTTTTCTTACATTTTTTGTATTTTTAGATCTTAGTTCATTTCTATTTTCATATTTCATAGGCTTGTTTGCTTTTTAAATAAGTTCATGCTCACACACTTTGCACATTGCTCTCATCGATTTTATTGTGTTTTAATCGTGCATCTTCTTGAGAAACTCATGTTTTGGTGTCATTTCATGTGCTAGATCGTTGTTTTATTCATTTCATTCATTTTTGGAGAAGTCTTCAAGCTTGACATATCATTTTTACATCATTTGAAGCAGGGTTTTGGGGTTTAGAGAGCAAATTTTAGTCATGCGGCCATCCATAACCCGTATGGAGGCCTTCTGTGACATTTGGGGCACCAAACAGAGCCTCGGCTCTGTCCCAGACGGCCCCCCATACGGCACCCCATACTAGGCCGTCTGGGATGCCATCCAGAATGCCGGAGAAGCCTTCTCAGGCCATACAGCCCCCATACGGGCCATATGGGGGCCGCATGGCCCGGTTCTTGCCCATTTAACCCTCATCTCTCTTCTTTCTCTTCTCTTTCTTCCATTCTCTTCTTTTCTCTCTTTTTCCACAGACTTTTTCTCTTCTTTCTCACTCATTTCTTGGCCAAATCTCCTCATTTTTTCTCCTAAATCTTCTCCTCATCCATTTGAGACATCGATCTAGTAGTTTTCCTCGAGTTTAACTCTAGTTTTCTCAAGATTTTGTCGGTATGCTTTTTCAATGCCCTAGTTTTATCTTTTTAATTTCTTGGGCATTCTTGGAGCTTTTGTGTGGAATATCTTTAGCATTTTGCTTGGTTTTGGATGGTGTGATTGTTATGGATGAAGTCTCCCTTGAATTTATGTAAAACATTTTTCGATTTTCATGTTTTTGGGGAGGTTCTTTCGAAATGAACAGTACCCATACAAACCCCATACGACCGTATGGACACGATACATCATATTTTTCATTGTTTCTTCATCCCATGCACTACATTTTGAATTATATTGGATTCCTCTATGCTTGATTGGGTTTTTCCTATTTCTTAGTGATAAACGTCTAATTGTGCGTATTTTGTACATACCGATGCACATGTTTATTGTATTTTATTGAGAACTTGATGCCTTTTTTATGTTTTAATCATTTTATTTCATGTTTCAGGCACAAAAGAAGCCTAGGTGAGCGCGATAGCAGCCCGGAACATGAAATCGACATCAAAAACGTCATTTTTGGACCCTGGGCACTGTACATGCACTGTAGCAGCCCGAAACATGAAAATTTCAGAAAAAGTCTAAGTCTGGATTTCCTTACAGGCAGTATTATGACCATCCTTGCGGGCAGTATTGTGAGGGTGAGGCCACCCACAGGGAAGCCCAAGTTCATCCCTTTATAAGCATTGTTAGGGTTTCTTTTGAAGGGAAGAGGCCTTCTTCTTGAAGCTTACCACCACCACACCAAATCGGAGCTAGAAGTAAGGTTTTGAGGGCATTTCCACGGAGGATTCGATGTGGAGAGCGTGATTTTGGGCGAGATCTACTCCTAGGGCTTGTGTAGAGGAGGTTGAATACAAGGGAAGCGACCTCTTGTGTGGTGTCTTTGGAAGCTTCTCCGGCCTTCATTCTTTGAGGCAGTGTTTCTAATGTTTTGTTTGGTTGTTTGCATGGATTTCTTGTTGTATTTGATGACTATGAACAACTAAACCCCAAGGTCACCGGATGTAGGTGAACCTTGGGGGTGAACTTGTGCTTGTATGGATGCTTGGTTCTTTCTATTGTATTTTGGCTTGTTTGTGATCCTTGCTTGGTGTAATTGAATGCTTTGGTATGCATGAGAACTCAGTGTATCAATTCTTAGGTAATGCTAGGTTGCATGACCATTGCCCTAGTGTTAGACTCACCAAGCTTGGAAGGGAAACACATATAAATACGCCGTGACCATCGGGTATTTATACCCCTCCAATTCTAGGGTTAAGTATTAGCTTGTATTCTAACCCTAACTTGAGAAAACCACCTTTCCCATTGCAATCGGAGGAGGATTTGGATTTGGGCAGAAGAGATTCCGTATCAAATACTCATACCGGATTAGGGGTCAATTGTCGTGACCATCGGGTTGACCTAATCTACGGTTTTCTCAGTCCAACTAGCCATTTGCATGTTAGTTCTGCCATCCTGCACACTTTAGTAGCCGTTGAGAGGATCCTCATCCGCGACCGCTTTCTTCCCTTGATTATCCCCCGTATCTTGCCTTCATTGTTAGCATTTTATTTGCATTTTACTTGTTTATTTGTTTTATCACTATCACATTCAAACTTGGAGGTTAAACAACATAGCGAAGAGGAAGTAAGAGTAGCTTCTCGGGCCCTTGGGAATATGACCCCCTCGTGCTCGCATGAGGGTTATTACTTTGCGATCCCGTACACTTGCGGGGAAGCGATCAAGTTTTTAGCGCCGTTGCTGGGTACCCCACGAGGAATTCTCAGAAAACTTTAAGGGTGTTGATTTGACCATTGGTTTGTTTTTGTTTATCATTTGTGTATATATTTCATCATTCCTCCATTTGCATTCTCTTTCCCTTTTTTTTCCTTCTTCTTCAATATCTATGTCTTGACTCTAATTATCTTGCAAGGTACCCATCTTATGACACGAGCGAGTTAAGTGAATTTAGTTGAGCCCAACGATGAGATTGAATGAGCCTTGCATCAACGATTGATAGAAGTGGCCGAAAGTTTAAGACAACAAGAGATCCGGGTTGAATCTAGTGAGCCTTCAATTATGGCCGAGCCAAGGAAAACTTTATCCGATTTTGAGAGGCCACAATTTACCGTGGAAGAATTTAGTGTGCAAGCACCTACTGTTCCGGCCAATAATTTTGAGATCGAGGCAAGGACGATAGGAATGGTTCAAAACTCAGTACAGTTTGATGGGTTAGTTGATGAGGATCCACATGCTCATCTTTCTCTCTTCCTTCAAATTTGCTCAACCTTCATGATCAACTCTGTATCTAATGATGCCATTATGTTGAGATTATTTCCATTCAGTCTGAGAGTAGCGGCATACAGATGGCTTACCTCTTTAGCTCCTGGTTCCATCACCACATGGAAAGACATGGTGGAGAAGTTCCTTGCTAGATATTTCCCACCAAGCAAGACAGCGAGACTGAGACAAGAGATTTCATCCTTCAGGCAAGGGGACACCTAGACATTGTTTGAGGAACATAAACAGTTCAAGGATCTTCTACACATGTGTCCTCATCATGGATTCCCTGCATGGATGAGGGTGCAGATGCTTTGTAATGGGCGGAATTATGCTACAAGGCAGCTCATCGATGCAGCAGCTGCTGGTTCTTTAAGCAACAAACTCCCCAAAGAAGCTGAGACATTGATCGAGAACATGGCTAGCAATGAATGTCATTGGAACACCAGACAAAAGGCACCAAGGGCAACAGGGCTGTACGAGGTGAATGAAACCACTGTTTTGGCTGCAAAAGTGGATGTTTTGACCAAGAGTGTCATGGATAACAATACATTGGCCGCAATGGTTGAAGCTTTGACACAGAGATTTGATCAGTTCGTGTTGGGTTCTGGCTCAAGTTCTAAGGCAGTGATGTTATGTGAAACATGTGGTGCTGGGCATGCAACAACCCAGTGCCCCATTCTTGTTGCTTCCCCTGCACCGACTGAGTCAGTAGAGTATGTCAGTGGAGGACCAAGGGATCTGAGAAATGCTTTTGGCAACACTTACAACCCGGGGTGGAAGAACCATCCAAATTTCTCTTGGAACCAAGGTCAGTCACAAGAAAGACCACCACCACCTCAAGGTCCTCAGTTTCAGCCCCAACAACCATAAGACAGGAAATATAACACTGAAGATGTGTTGGCAAAGTTCATGATTAATACTGAGGCAAGATTTTAGAATATTAACAATTAGTTAACACAGCAT
This sequence comes from Dioscorea cayenensis subsp. rotundata, assembly GCF_009730915.1. NCBI lineage: Eukaryota > Viridiplantae > Streptophyta > Magnoliopsida > Dioscoreales > Dioscoreaceae > Dioscorea > Dioscorea cayenensis. Next base: position 12,367 of record NW_024087233.1, read on the forward strand.
GGAGGACAGTTCAGTGAGATAAGCACTGGGTTGAGAAATCTTCAAGCGTCTGTGCAATCTCTTGAGAACCAGGTGGGACAGCTTGCTAGAGCACAATCAGAACGACCCTTAGGTAGCTTAACAAGCAACACTGAAAGCAACCCGAGGGAGCATTTGAAGGCTGTCACACTAAGAAGTGGGAAACAATTGGAGGCAAGGGCCAAGGAGAGCCTAGGTGTCTCCAATGATGGGGTAGCCGTTCGGCAAGACCCTAGTTCAGGTGAGAATGCGACTGAAAAGAGTGAGAAGAAGCCTGATGAAGATGTTCCTAAGTCTCCGATCCGGGGGGGGGTGGGGGGCCTAAGTATAAGCCTGTAGTGCCTTACCCCTCCAGGCTCAAGCAAGATAAGGAAGAAGCCCAATTCAAAAAGTTCCGTGGCATTTTCAAGCAACTTCACATTAACATCCCCCTGGTCGAGGCTCTTTCACAGATGCCCAAGTATGCTAAATTCTTAAAGGATCTCCTCACCAACAAGAGGAAGTTAGAAGACTTGGAGACTGTGACTCTGTCGGGGAATTGTTCTGCTGTGATCCAGAAGATGCTTCCTAAGAAACTCACCGATCTCGGTAGCTTCATCATCCCCTGTATGATTGGGGAAGGAATGAAAGAAAATGCTTTAGCCAATTCTGGGGCCAGCATAAATGTGATGCCATATAATTTGTTCTTGAAGTTAGGGTTAGAAGATTTGAGTCCCACACGGATGAGCCTACAGCTTGCAAATCGCTCAGTGAGAAGACCTCGAGGAGTGGTTGAGGATGTTCTAGTTTGAGTTGACAAACTTATCATTCCAGTGGACTTTGTGATTTTAGATGTGGACGATGATGTTGACGTCCCTTTGATTCTCGGTCTCCCATTCCTTAACACTTCTTGTGCTTTGATTAATGTCAAGGGAGGCAAGATGACCTTGAGAGTTGGAGATGAACAAGTGGTCTTCACCCTCCCCGAAGCAATGAAAAACATACTTGATCATGAGGATACTTTATACTTTACTGATAATACTAATTTAATCATCTCTGATTGTGTGCAGGAGGTTTTGGCTCTAAATTCCTTGGACGAGTACTTGGAGGGGTTTGAGATCAATGAGGTTGAGGCCAAGGTCCCCTCTCCTTCACCAACTCACAAAGTAGCCCAAATGGAGGCTAGCCCACCACCTCGTGGACAGAAAAAGAAAACCCCGAAGAAAATGTGGGGAAAAGTGAATGAAAGATTGAAAAGAAGTGTGTTTGTCTCCACAATGCCACCGAAGGAGGTAGACTGCTTATACTTTGAGAGCCAAGGCAAGTTCCAAATTTTTTCATGTCTCTCAATGAACTTTCCGGGTAACAACACTTTGCCAGAGAATGGAGGTAACTCTCCACCATATGTCCCACCATGATCATGAGGTAAAACATGTCAAGCTAACGACGTTAAACAAGCGCTTCTTGGGAGGCAACCCAAGCTTTTGAACTCTTTACCTTTCTCCTTTTCGTATTATTTGAGTGGTTTGTGGTTTGTGTTCTTTAGTTTTTTTGTGCATGTTTGGTAGCCTTGTTCATCGTCTTTCTTATGTTTTTTTCATCCATGTCGTTGAGAATGCCTTGAGTGATTTGATGTTTAGACTCCATGAAATTAAATTCTTGAGTGTTTATGTGCTTAATTTGGCTTTGTTTTCATTGTGTTTTTTTAGGTTTGGAGGAGGCTAAGTTGATGAAAATCTGAAATCACCCATTTTATGACCGTGAGAGAGGGCCATGAGCCATCCAGAGAGCTCTCACGGGTGCCCTTGCGCCCGCAAAGGCACCCGTGAGCTATCCTCGAGGGCTCCTTGCGGTTGCCCTTGTGGCCGCAAGGGCACCCAGAAGGGACACCCGAGTGAGGGTTTAAATTAGCGCCCTCACTCATCTTCTTTCTTCTCACTCACACACTCATCTTCTTTTCTCTCATAACTTTCTCATTTCTCCACCAAATCCACTCATTTCTTTTGCTCTAGATCACTCTCCTCCTCCTCTAATCTTATTTTGTGAAGGAATTTTCAAGGTTTAAACACTCTCTTGGCCATTTTTACGCTTTTTGAATCATCCCCATTTACTCTAGGGTTAAGGTATGTCTCTCATCTCTCAAACCCTTGAGCTTTTTGATGTTCTTTTTGGGCTGATTCTCGTGGGGGTTTTGTTTGCTCTTTTTGGATGGTGGAACATGTGTGGAATGAAACTTTGTGATTGTAAATTTGTTGTGCTCCATTTACAAACAAGGTTCTTGCAAAAAATTTTCGGGTTTACTGTAGCACTGGCATTTTTCACTAGTTTTCATTCCATTGAGCTTGTATTTGTTTAAAACTTGGTTAATTGTTCTTCCCTTGGTCTTGTAGGTATGAGGGTGAAGAAAGTGGCATACAATAAGGCTAGGAAGGACCCTTCTCCCCCTCCCAACGAACCAAAGTTTAAGAATGAAGAGCACAAGACCCGTTATGCACTTTTATCGCGGAAGGGGTTTGGAACCATTCGGAGAATAGATTGGGATATCTTGAAGCTGTTAGGGGTTGGATGGTATTATCTTGGAGCTCATCTCCCATAGTGGGTGGGACAAATTATTCTCCATTGAAGAGCCCACCTACAAGGAGTTAACACTAGAAGTTTTGAGCACCGTCGAGGTTGCGAAGCATTGTCCATTCATTCACCAACCAAGTTCTATCTCCTTTCGTGCATTCGGGAAGAAGCATCGGGTTACGCAAGATCACTTGGGTGTACTCTTGGGACTTTATACCGAAGCATATACACTTACACCCAGATTCAAAGACTTATTACAGGATTTTCCGTACCCGGTAACAAGTGAGAAGTATTGGGCTTCCATGGCAACTTATTGGAAGACACGGAAGACGTCTCAAATGTCGAACCCCGCGCATCGCTACATACATGCTCTACTTACTAGAGGTATCGGGGGACGGCTAGACTCTACGGGGGTGGTATCTCACATAGATTTATTGATGCTCTACAACATTATTGAGCGTTACCCCCTCCACATGGGACACCATGTTGCGGAAGTCCTAGCACACCAGGGGCAGTTTGTTCACATTGGGACCATCTTCGCCAGACCATACATCACACGAATGATTAGAGGCATGGGCCTTATTGAGCGTGCCCAGGGCATGACAGTTATTGTCACTATCGTCCCGCTCGGGATGCAGACTCTTGTATGCATTGGGATAGTTACAAAGTGGGGCAGTGGTTACAATCTTGCACAGTGTCATCGAACAAATGCACATGACACCGGCCCTTCACAGGATGCTGAGTCTACTTCTGAGTCTGAATTTGAACCCGAGCAGGAATCTAGGGTGCGTAGACCTTCTCTAGAAACACAGTTTGAAGAATTTCGCACTGAGGTCTACCAGCAGCTGTAGGTGCTTGAGCAAGGACACCGAGACCTGGTTGCATCACTGAGCCGCATTGAGAGCAACACCGCCAACATCTTAACATTCTTGCACGACTCATCCTCATCGGTTGGCACTCACCTCTGCAGCCTACCACCGCGGCATCATCGCTTTCCACCGATCTCTAGGCACCCAACACATGGATATTTATCTATTTTTTTGTTATTTATTTCTTTGTCTTGATCTGTACTTTTTGTGTTGTTATTGTAGTGTGTTTTTTTGTGGGAGTTAGTTAGGGTTCCCCTTACTAAACTTTTTATCTATTTAAAACCTTACTTTTTGCGCTACTCTCTATTATTGTTGCTTCTGGAAGTGTGATCAGTGTTTTTTGTTGTTTTTAGGGCCATTGTTCAAGTCACGGCACACCTACAGGCCCTCATCATAATGTTTTTTTCCCTAAGTCCCGAAACCCGAGTGTCAATCTCTTCATCACATGACTATGGGAAGTTTCTTACTCCATTTCCTTGTATTTATTGCCTATCTTTCCCCACCTTGTTTCTGCTGATTTTAGTTACATTGGGGACAATGTACAACTATCGGTGTGGGGATGGAGTTTTTTTACAATTGCATGCTTGAATCACCAATGATAGCTATGATTTCATTGTTAAGGACTTCCTAGCTTGGTAGAAATGATAGTTGTGAGTTGTACTCTATCTCGTGCTTGAATGTAGATCTGCTTTTCATCTTTTGTGCACCTTTTACATATGTTCATGAGCACTTTTCACCTTGTACACTCCAACCAACCCATCATTATGATTTTTGGCATTAATTTGTTAAATTATATCTTCAATGCACTTTTAAGCGCTTTTGAGTTCCTTTATTGTTTTCTCTACCTTGAATTGAACTATTGTAGCAAGTTTTATACTTGGGGACATGAGATACAGTATGTGCATGTGAGAAAAAAAAGAAAAAAAAATGAGAAAAATGAGAAAAAAAAATGAGTCTATGACAGTATTCCTCTGCTAGTATAGCATGAATGCATCTATGTAGACTATATTCGAGTACATTGGGTGGCTCTTGTGCCTAATCAGCATGTGCATCCTTCAGAAAGATTGTAAAAATTTTTGTGCAATCTACGTTAGTCGGACTCAAAAGAGAAAAAAAAAAGTGTGTATGTTGTATATATGTGTGAAAGAAATAAAGTATATCTCTTGTTCCCCTTATGCTTGCTACATAGCCACTTGAAAGTTAGAGTTTTACCTAGGAACCAGAGGATTCTTAATTGAGTATTGAGGATGTCTTTAGCGTCTTAATGTCATTTTCATTTTGTGTGGGGTGAATGGGCATACTGGGGTAATCCAGGGTGTGGAGGTCAAAGGGGAGTTAGCACACATACTCACAGGAGCACTCTAGATGAGACAGAACTATTATCACTTCACTATTCATTGAACAACTCACTTCTTGATTTTTGTCCATTCGTGCTTATGGAGTCCTTTACGCTTGAGCTTGAGGTCATGTGTTTAGCCATTTATCTTCTTGTCCCTGTTCTTCATGTTTGTTTTCTTGAGGACAAGCAAACACTTAGGTGTGGGGATGTTTGATAAACATCTAAATATACGTATTTTGTACGTACCAATGCACATGTTTAATGTATTTTATTGAGAACTCGATGCCTTTTTTATGGTTTAATCATTTTATTTCATGTTTCAGGCATAAAGGAGGCCTAGGTGAGCTCAACGACGGAATGTAAGAAGAAATCGACATCGAAAATGTCATTTTTGTCCCCGGCACTGTACATGCACTGTAGCAGTCGTGAACATAAAAATTTTAGAAAAAGTCTAAGTCTGGATTTTATGGCCTCATCCTCACGGGCAGTATTGTGAGCATGAGGCCACCCGCAGGGAAGCCCGAGTTCATCCCTTTATAAGCATTGTTAGGGTTTCTTTTGAAAGGAGGGAAGCCTTCTTCTTGGAGCTGACCATCACCACACCAAATCAGAGCTAGAAGTAAGGTTTTGAGGGCATTTCCACGAAGGATTCAATGGAGACAGCACGATTTTGGGTGAGATCTACTCCTAGGGCTTGTGTAGAGGAGGTTGAAGACAAGGGAAGCCACCTCTTGTGTGGCGTCTTTGGAAGCTTCTCCAGCCTTCATTTTTTGAGGGAGTGTTTCTCATGTTTTGTTTGGTTGTTTGCATGGGTTTCTTGTTGTATTTGATGACTATGAACAACTAAACCCCAAGGTCACCGGATGCAGGTTAACCTTGGTGGTGAACTTGTGCTTGTATGGATGCTTGGTTCTTTCTATTGTATTTTGGCTTGTTTGTGATCCTTGCTTGGTGTATTTGAATGCTTTGGTATGCATGAGAACTCGGTGTATCAATTCTTTGGTAATGCTGGGTTGCATGACCATTACCCTAGTGTTAGACTCACCAAGCTTGGAAGGCAAACACGTATAAATACGCCGTGACCATCGGGTATTTATACCCCTCCAATTCTAGGGTTAACTATTAGCTTGTATTCTAACCCTAAGTTGAGAAAACCACCTTTCCCATTGCAATCATAGTAGGATTTGGATTTGGGCCGAAGAGATTCCATATCCAATACTCGTACCGGATTAGGGGTTAATTGCCGTGGCCATCGCATTGACCTAATCTAGGGTTTCTCGGTCCAACTAGCCATTTGCATGTTAGTTCTGGCATCCTGCACACTTTAGTAGCCCCTGAGAGGCTCCTCATCCGCAACCGCTTTCTTCCGTTGATTATCCCGCGTATCTTGCTTTCATTGTTAGCATTTTATTTGCATTTTACTTGTTTATTTGTTTTATCACTATCACATTCAAACTTGGAGGTTAAACAACATAGCGAAGAGGAAGTAAGAGTAGCTTCTCGGGCCCTTGGGAATATGACCCCCTCGTGCTCGCACGAGGGGTATTACTTTGCGATCCCGTACACTTGCGGGGAAGCGATCACTTAGGAATGTTGTGGATGAAGAAATTGACAATCAACCATGGAGTGATATTTGCACCACACGGGTGACCACATGGAACAAGATGTCATGTTGTGATGAGAGACCTAATTCTAAGGACAAGGATGAGCATGGAGACTATATTTTATTGTTTAGACTTTATTTTCTAGTTTTTGTGTTCTCTTTGTATTTTGGTTTAGTTTTTGCATGATTACTCCCCATCTCTCCTTTGTAAGTTTCTGTGGAATGTTGATGTCCCCTTTATGCTTAGCAGAGCATTAAGGGAGCTTGGTGTGCCCTCCTTCCATTTGGTGGAAGCCAGACACGACATGTATAACTAGCCATACCTTTTGTTGGGCCACACCTCACGACGAGTGATAAGTGCTTGTGCGATATGAATGCAAAGCGTTCTTTCCTTATGTTGAGCATTACTTTTCTCGGGTTTTTACACTAATATGTGTGTTTTTATGTTACTTTTATGCAGGTAGGGTTGTGAAACCAATTATGAAGGAAAGAAGCTAATGTGGATCACAATGCACCGATTTTGGAGGAAATCTTGCTAAAGTTCAAATGCGAAGATATAAGTTGGGTGCGAGATGCTAGAGTGTGTGCCAACCTCCCCGTGTTTGAGTTTGCACAACTATTTGGAGGGGCACAAGCGCAGTCACACTCAAGCACTCCGACTTATGCACATAGAACAAGATTTCCATCAACTTATCCGTCATTAAAGAAGCAAAGTGATCCACGGCATAAACGTGTGCCCGTTTAGGTTACCTCGATGAAAAATGGATTCGGGAGTATTTTTTGGCAGAGTACTGTAGAGGATGACAGTTTCAGAGAATCCGACCGGGCGTGTGGAAATTACCCACGCCCGTGCGGAAATTCCATAGGGGCATGTGGATTCCCGATTCCAGCCCTATTTAAACCCGATTTAGCCCCGATTTCAGCATTCTTTTCTCCATTTTTTCTCCAACTTGAGAGAGGGTTTCAGCTAGGGTTTTGAGAGGTATTGGCTAGGGTTTTGGGAAGGTTCTACGGCTCCGACATTGTCATTCCTTTGGAAGAAGGTTGGTAGGGAGCTTCCATCGAGGCGTATCCTATACCGGACAAGGGAATCCTTGGACGACGAGTAGGGGACTTTCCAAAAGACCATCGACACGACTATCGAGGGGTTTTCTCTATGGATTCATTTCTTTTACATTCTATTTCTTTGATTGTACTTAGCTCCATGGAGAGCTAATCCCCTAGTGGGTACTTAGGTATTTGTGAACCCTAGGATGTATTTGTTTCATTGAATCTCTTTATTATGCTTTCAATTAATTGATGTTTGTTGTGAGTTCCAACCTTGAATACTTGATTTTATGAACATTTCCCCTAGAGGGACACTAGGGTTGAGAGTTCTTGTCGGTAACCTTGTGAGTGAGTGATACACCATGAGCGTTAGACAAAGCTAGGTTGGAGAGGGTTGAGAGGGTGAGTCAAAAGGTACAGGAGCGTCCCTTTTCCCCTCCGACGTGATAGATTCTACCTCCATTCCTCGAGTTCTTTGTGTCCATAATAGAGTGAATGGGCTAAGGGATGACTCTCCACTGGGGCTTAGTTACGCATGCAACAGAGTGAAGCGTTGAGGTGATCTTAGTATCTATGGCTTAATCGTGGTTAGGGACCTTCCACCTCGACCAAAGGGTTAGGTCTATAATTAGGAAGAGATTTATCACTTGGAATCCCTAGAGCTCATTGCAACTCTATTCGAGTGCGAGGTTGAGAGGTTATCTAATCTCTCCTTCGAGACATGTATAGAGTTAGGCATAGTTGACCTTAGATTTGGGACTATGTATTTAAGGATTTCCATGACTCACCATTGCATTGATTAGGAAGCATAATAGAGGGTTCTTGCACTAGAACGATTGTCCTAGGCGGAGCATTATCCGAGTACCCCATCTTTATCGATTGCCTTACCTCCTCCTTTACTCGTGCTCTCTTACTTGTTGTTTTTACCTTTGATAATTGAATCATTGTCACACTTATCACTATTGATCTTTCACATAGATAAAAAGTGAATTAATTGTTTTTATTCCCTACTCTCTGTGGATTCGATACCCACTCATCCGGGATTATTACTTCGACAAACCCGTGCACTTGCGGGATATACGCAAGGAGATCTTGTCAACGAGCACAAGATGAACCGGGGAGTTTGTTTTCACCCTCCTTTATTATTTGCATTGCTTCATCTTGCATGTTTTTCATGATTAGTGTACATTGAGGGCAATGTACAACACTAAGTGTGGGGATGGGTGTATTACATGTATTAGGATTATTTGCTACATGCTAGTGTTACCTATGATGGCTTTGTTCATTCTTGTAAGATTCTTTTAGCTTGGACTAATGATTGATGTGAGTTACTTATTTCTATGCTTTATTGAATCCTGTTTTGCCCCTAGTATTGTCATGTGCACTGAATTTTTTGTCGATGCCCTGGGAATAGCCAATGTGACTACTCTCTAACTCTCTTGTATGCGTAACACACTACTTTGAGTACTTGGCCTTAGAACACTAAGTTCTTTCCTTCAATGGACTCTTAAGAACTTCTAAGTCTTGTTGAGCTAATCCTAGTTTTGTGGCATGTAGTGTACTCTGAAGATGTGATCTAGGGTGAATATAAAAAAAAAAAATGATGAGTCTATGTCAGTATTCCTCTGCTATTGAAGCATAAATGCATCTATGTGGACTGTATTTGAGTTGTTGGGTGTCTTTTGTGCCTAACCAGCATGTGCACCCTCCAGAAAAATTTCAAAATGATTTTCTTGCAGTCTACGTTAGTCGGACTTCAAAAAAAAAAAAAGAATGATGAAATGAAAATAAAACCTAATGATCTTTTTGAGTACCTACCAAAGGTTTTGAGTAGAAAGTGGACTTAGTTTCAAGGTATAGAATTAGAAGGATCTTATTTGGCCATTGAAATAGCACTTAGTAGTTTAAGACATAGTATTCTTTGTATGTGGAGTGATTAACATCTTGAGCTGTACTGATTGAAGTCCTTGGGCTAGACCAGATCAGGGCAAATGAGATATAAGATTCACTTACACGACACAGACATATAAGGGGTGAGACAGGATTTTTTATTATGCTTATTGACTATGACTCAACATCTATGTATCATTGTCCATTGCTTTTGGATTCTTATATTTGTTGGCTACCAGAGGTAATGCATTTAGCCACTTTTCAGTCTCTTTGTTTTTCATGAGTTGTTTGCTTGGGGACAAGCAACGCTTAAGTGTGGGGATATTTGATAAGTGTCTAAATGCAGGTGTTTTCATATATATATCGTATTAACTTTGCATGTATTTTGTGAGATTTGATGCCCGTTTTATGCTTAATCATATACTATTTGCTTTGTAGGGCAAAAGGAAGCCATGGAGAATAAGAAGATATCATTTGGGCGAAAAGAGAAGAAAACAGAAATTTCATACTACCCCCATACTACCTAGTATGAGGGCCGTATGACTGTATGCAGTGGAATGATTCGAGTGTGCCCTTGATTTCCATACTACCCAGTATATGAGGCCGTATGGAGGCTGTATGCACCCCGTATGGAACGTGAATCTAGGGTTTTTGAGTGCTATACGACCCCCATACGACCCGTATGACCCGGGGGGTATATATACTGACTTTTAGGGAAGAAAAGGGACTTTTTTGCAAGACTTTTTGCTGGGCATATTTTAGGAGACACTTGAGAGGCTTGTGCCGACCTTGGGAACTAGAAGAAGGACAAGGAATCTAGAAGATCATCCAAGCCCAAGGTCCAAGACTCTCAAGGCAAAAAGGCAACTTCATTCAAGGGGAGATCTACCATGATTTGACGGAAGAAGACCCGCAGCTAGAGGAAGCGTCTGATAAGTACTTGTGCGATATGAATGCGAAGCGTTCATTCCTTATGTTGAGCATTACTTTTCTCAGGTTTGTACACTAATATATGTGTTTTTTTATGTTACTTTTATGCAGGTAAAGTTGTGAGGCCAAGTATGAAGGAAAGAAGCCAATGTGGATTACAATGCACTGATTTTGGAGGAAATCTTGCTAAGGTTCAAACGCGAAGACATAGGTCAATGTGAGATGCTAGAGTGTGTGCCAACCTCCTCATATTCGAGTTGGCACATCCATTTGGAGGGGCACAAAGGCAGCCACACTCGAGCATTCCGACTTATGCACATAGAATAAGAGCTTCACCAACGTGCTTATCATTCAAGATGCAAGTGATCCACGACGTGAACGTGTGCCCGTTTGCGTTACTCCGATGAAAGTATGGATTCGGGAAGCTATTCAGGTCGGATATTGTAGAAGAGCACTGTAACAAAACGGTATAAAGTATTGTAGCAGCACTGTTCACGACCGGTAGAGAAAACAGGAGTTTAAAGGATCCACACGGGCGTGTGAAAATTATCCACGCCCATGTGGAGATTCCCCACGGGCGCGTGAAGTATCCACGCCCATGTAGTCGCCCGATTCCAGCCCTATTTAAAAGCCGAATGAGCCCCGATTTTAGTATTCTTTTCTCCATCTTTTCCCCAACTTGAGAGAGGACTTCGGCTAGGGTTTTGAGGGATATTGGCCAAGGTTTTGGAGAGGTTTTACGGCTCCGACATCGTCATTCCTTAGGAAGAAGGTTGGTAGGGGAGCTTCCGTGGAGGCGTATCCTATACCGGACGAGGGAATCCTTGGACGATGAGTAGAGGACTTTCCACAAGACCATCGACACAACTATCGAGGGGTTTCTTTATGGATTCATTGCTTTTACATTCTATTTCTTTGATTGTACTTAGCTCCATGAAGAGCTAAACCCATAGTGCGTACTCGGGTATTGTAAACCCTAGGATATATTTGTTTCTTTGAACCTCTTTATTATGCTTTCAATAAATTGATGTTTATTGTGAGTTCCAACCTTGAATGCTTGATTGTATGAACATTTCCCCTAGAGCTAGGTTGGAGAGGGTTGAGAGGGTGAGTCGAGAGGTTCAGGAGCGTCCCCTTTCCCCTCCGGCGTGATAGATTTTACCTCCGTTCCTCGAGTTCTTTGCGGTCATAATCGAGTGAATGGTCTAAGGGATGAATTTCCACTGGGGCTTAGTTGCTCGTGCAACGGAGTGAAGCGTTGAGGTGATCTTAGTATCTAGTGCTCAATTGTGGTTAGGGACCTTCCAACTGGACCAAAGGGTTAGGTCTATAATAAGGAAGAGATTTATCACTTGGAATCCCTAGAGCTCATTGTAACTCTATGCGAGTGCGAGGTGTTGAGATTGTTTGATTTCTCCTCCGGGACATGTATAGAGTTAGGCATAGTTGACCTTAGATTTGGGACTATGTAATTAAGGATTTTCACGACTCATCATTGCATTAATTAGGAAGCATAATAGAGGGTTCTTGCACTTGAAATAATTATCCTAGGCAGAGCATTATCCGGGTACCCCATCTTTGTCAATTGCCTTACCCCCTTCTTTACTTTTGCTCTCTTACTTGTTGCTTTTATTGTTGAGAATTGAATCATTGTGACAATCTCCCCTTTCGTATATCCCGCAAGTGCACGGGTTTGTCGAAGTAATAATCTCGGGTGAGCGGGTATCGAATCCACAATGAGTAGGGAGTAAAGACACTTAATTCGATTCTTAGCTATGTGGAATATCAACAATGATAAGTGTGGCAATGATTCAATTCTCAACAATTAAAAGCAACAAGTAAGAAAGCAAAAGTAAGGAGGAGGTAAGGCAATCGATAAAGATGGGGTACTCGGATGATGCTTCACCTAGGATAATAGTTTCAAGTGCAAGAACTCTCTATTATGCTTCCTAATCAATGCAATGGTGAGTCGTGGAAAATCCTTACATACATAGTCCCAAATCTAAGGTCAACTATGCTAACTCTATTCATGTCCCGGAGGAGAGATTAAATAACCTCTCAACCTCGCACTCGAATAAAGTTGCAATGAGCTCTAGGGATTCCAGGTGATAAATCTCTTATTAATTATAGACCTAACCCTTTGGTCCAGGTGGAAGGTCCCTAACCATAATTAAGCCCTAGATACTAAGATCCCCTCACCGCTTCACTCCGTTGCACGCGCAACTAAGCCTCACCGGAGATTCATCCCTTAGACCATTCACTCTATTATGGTCACAAAGAACTCGAGGAACGGAGGTAGAAACTAACATGTCAGAGGGGAAAGGGGATGCACATGTACTTCTCGACTCACACTCTCAATCCTCTCCAACCTAGCTTTGTCTAACGCTCGTGGTGTGTCACTCACTCACAAGGTTACCAACAAGAACTCTCAACCCTAGTGTCACTCTAGGGGAAATGTTCATACAATCAAGCATTCAAGGTTGGAACTCACAATAAACATCAATTTATTGAAAGCATAATAAAGAAGTTCAATGAAACGAATACATCCTAGGGTTCACAATCACCCAAGTACCCACTAGGGGTTTAGCTCTCCATGGAGCTAAGTACAATCAAAGAAATCGAATGTAAAAGCAATAAATCCATAAAGAAACCACCTCGATGGTCGTGTCGATGGTCTTGTGGAAAGTCCTTTACTCGTCGCAAGGGATCCTTTGTCCGGTCTAGGATACACCTCGCCGGATCGATGCTGACGAAATCTCTCCCAATAACCTTCTTCGAAATGACACGCGATGTCGGAGCCGTAGAACTTCTCCAAAACCCTAGCCAATACCCCTCAAAACCTTAGCAGAAGCCCTCTCTCAAGTTGGGGAAAAGATGGAGAAAAGAATACCAAAATCTGGGCTGAATCGACTTTTAAATAGGAGGGAATCGAGCACTACAGGGCGTGGGCGGTACACACGCCCGTGTGGAGATTTCCACCGCAGTGTAGATAATTTCCACCGCCCGTGTGGATTCTCTATTCTCTACGATTTCTCGGTCGGCGTTGAGCAGATCTTTTGCTCGACCTTTGACCGAATAACTTCCCAATTCCATATTTTTTCATCGGGAGTAGCATAAGCGGGACTGCGTTTACATCGTTAATCACTTGCTTCTTCAATGATATACATGTTGGTGGAGCTCTCGTTCTTATGTGCATAAATCAGAATCCTCGAGTGTGACTGCCTTTGTGCCCCTCCAAATAGATGTGCTCAATCGAATGCGAGGAGGTTGGCACACACTCTAGCATCTCAAACCTGACCTATGTCTTCGCGATTGAACCTTAGCAAGATTTCCTCCAAAATAGGTGCATTATGATCCACATTGGCCTATTTCCTTCATACTCGGCCTCACAACCCTACTTGCATAAAAGTAACATAAAAACACACATATTAGTGTAAAAACATGAGGAAAGTAATGGTCAACATAAGGAATGAACACTTCGCATTAATATCGCACAAGCACTTATCACATTGTCACACTCATTATCATTGATCTTTTACATAGCTAAGAATACAGCTCAGAACTTTGAGCTGAAGCCGGCATTCATCCACATGTTGCAGCAATCCACACAGTTTAACGGTTTGGCCGATGAGGATCCAAACAGTCACATAGAGAGCTTTCTTGAGGTGTATGATATGCTGAAGATAAATGGGGTGACGGATGATGACATCAAATTGAGAGCCTTACCATTTTCCCTAAAGGGGATAGCGAAGCAGTGGCTACACTCGTTACCTAGGGCGTCGATTAACACTTGGGAGGAGATGGTGGAAGCTTTTCTAACCCGTTATTTCCCTCCCGGAAAATCAGCAAAACTTAGGAACGAGATCTCATCCTTTGTTCAGTTGGAATTGGAGTCTCTATTTGAGACATGGGAAAGATTCAAGGAGCTCCTGAGGAAATGCCCTGATGAGCGATCCGCAAGTGCACGGAGTCGTCAAGTAATACCCCTCGTGCGAGCACGAGAGAGTCGTATTCCCTGGGCCCAAGAATCTACTCTTACTTCCTCTTTGCGTATTGTCTAGCCGAATGATTCGAAGGGTTTCTCTAATCTATTACTTGAAATAAAAGAACTACAAATGGAGTCTATGATAAGGTAGGGGTATAAAATCAGGGGAAAGAAATGGTCACGGATGCGGATTCCCTAGGGGCTACTAAAAGTGCAAAAGGATGCTAAGAATGTCATGCAATTGAAGGTTTGGACCAAGAGATTTCCTAAATTAGATCAACCCGATGATCACGGCAATTAACCCCTAATCGGTATAAGTATTGACCACAGAATTTCTTTTTGATCAAATCCTCATACGATTGCATTAACAAGTGGGGAAATCCTAATTAGGGGTCGAACACAACTTGGTCTAGCCCTAATGGTGGAGAGTGCGAGAATACAGGATGGTCACGGCGTGATGGTACATAAATCCCTTCCAAAGTTGGTGTGTCTAGTACAAGGCGATGGTCACGCTACCAAGTACAACCCTAGCGGGTTGGTTTTATAGAGTTCTCATGTAAGCAACACATCAAATGCACCAAGAATGAATCACAAATACACAACAATTGCAATGAGACAAATTAAATCATCCAAATACACAAGTTCACCCCCAAGGTTCATAGGCATCCCAGGTGACCTTAGGGTCTACTCAAATCCATGCAAAACAAATACAAGCAACAAGTCCATGAAAACAACTACAAATGGTATAAGAAAACTCCCTTAAACAATAGAAGTAGGAAGACAAAGCCAAGCTAGGTGGAAATGCTTCCACGAGACTCCGCGATGAGAACTGCTTCCTCAGTCAGTCTACAAACTCCCAAAGAAGAGATCGATGAAGATCTAGCCAAAACCGAAAGCTTCTCCCTTTGATTTCCCTTCTCCAAAAGCGTGTGATCTTGCCTCCTAAAGACTGGTGAAAATCGGCTCCAGAACTCTCCCAAAAACTCCTCCCCTTGCCCTAGAAAAATCGGTTTCATTTATATCCCGTCAGTCCATGCGGGCTCATAGAGCCCGTGAAGCTCTGACCAAATACCCGGAAAACATGCGGTGCTACGATTACTCGACTACGAGTGTTTTTTCTTACGTATTTTTATTGTAGTACCGAGTATTGAGAATTTCGACCAAACCTCACGAGGCACCCATGCGGGTCGCATGGAGCACGTGAAACTCACGACCAAATGCCCGTGGCAAGAACAATGACACGCTACAATACCACTACGATCTTTGGAACCACAAAAAAATGCCATTTTTGGTGTCGAATTCATCCGATTTACATTTTTGAGCATCGTTAGACTCATTTAAGACTCGCAACACGAAATAACCAATTTAGACATAAAAGCGGGCATCAATTCGTTAACATATTCACAAATGATACAAGATTAATACATATAAAATACATACATTTTAGGCGTTTATCAAACATCCCCACACCTAAGCGTTTGCTTGTCCCCAAGCAAACACACATGAAAAAGAATAAGGGCGGAATGATAAATGACTAAGCGTGACGACCTCAAGCTCAAATAGTGAAGAACCCCCACGAGCGCGAGATGAAATGAATTCTAGGAAATGAGTTGTACAATAACTAACTTAGTAGAGATAGTCATGATTCCTCTAGAGTGCTTTCCTCGTGAGTGTGTGTATGCTTCATCCCTCGCTCTCCCTATTCACACCACATTCAATGACTACCGGTGTTAAAAAAATGTTAAAAGGCAGCCCTCAATGGCAAGTCAAAAGTCCTTTGGTCTCAGATCCATACTCTAGCTTCTAAGTGAATGCATGATAGAGTCCAAGAGAATAAGCATCATTTTTCATTTTTCCGAGTCCGCCTAACGTAGATTGCACAAAATAACTTATAATCTTTTAGAAGGATGCACATGCTGATTAGGCACAAGAGCCACCCAACCTACTTGATTATAGTCTACATAGGCGCATTCATGCTAAATTAGCGAGAGGAATCTTGACATAGACTCATTTTTAAATGTCTTGAGACACTTTCATGCAAAACTTCACTTAGGGATAAGGTAGATTGAACAAAAGAACCAAAAAGCTCTTAAAGGACCATTGAGGAATGAATTTACCACTCTAACACTTTAAATCAAAGCAATGGGTTATTTGGGGCAAAACAAGGTAGAGAGTTACGTGTCAAAGTTATGAAGAAAGCACTAGAAAAGAAAACATGACTTCCTTATAGCACAAATAACACTACAACTCATTACTATCATTCATTCAAGCCCAGGAGGTTCTTAACAATAAATCATAGCTATCACCGGTGAAGTAAGCATGCAAATAGCCCATCCCACACCTAGAGCGTACATTGCCCTCAATGTACACTAATCAGCAGAAAATGGTGTATAATTCATAATAATTAAGTAAAGCATGAAAGGGAAGGGAAAAAGAGCGCCCCATTTGGTTGATGAAGAGTGTTCGAGTGAAAACACAGTCATTGGGCAACAACACTAGCAAAGGGGAAAGGAGGAGAGGCAACAATTCGTGGGAAGTCCTATAAAAATAAATATGGCGATCACGACGCGTAAGAAAATCAAGGAGAAGGAAAACATGCATAATAGTCAAAAGAAAAGTAAAACAAGCCTAGTAAAAATTTAGCCTTTGCTACAGTAACTCGTGAAAATTTTTTTGCAAGAGTTTCTCCTAGACATGGAGCTTCCCAAAATTTACAAATGAAGGAAAAACTCAAAGAATTAAGCATACACCACATCACAACAACCAAATATGTCATTTCAAGCTTCAAAGATAAAGTGAGAACACAATAAAACCAAGTTTGTAGCAAAAACCTAGAATTAGGGCTTGGAGGCTTGGGGTGATGAGATCGGCGAAAGCAGTTGATAAAACTCCGATTGAAACCTAAGAGTGAGTTTGCAAGATGGAGGAGAGGTGATTAGAGAAGAAAAACTAAAAAAAAAATGGTGAAGAAATGAGGTAGAGTGAGGAGGATGAGAGGAAAACAAGAGGGAGAAGAAGGAGGAGAGAGTGGAGAGAAAGGGAACAAAGCCCTTTAATGGGCAGCCCGAGCCCATGCGGGTCCCCATCTTGGGCGCATGGTGCCCGCATGGGCTGACTCATCTGAAGGCTCACGGGCGCCCATGCGGGCGCATGGCGCGTGAGCCTCTCAGCCCGCCAGCGACCATTGAGGGCGAGGCCTCACAGGCGCCCATGAGGCGTATGGCGCGTGAGGGCCCGGCCTGGCGCACAGGGTCCCTGCGAGAGGTCCCTTGCGGCCGCAAGGATGACCACAAGGCCCCGGATCATGCCACAAGTGTCCATACGAGAGATCCGCAAGTGCACGGAGTCATCAAGTAATACCCCTCGTGCGAGCACGAGAGGGTCAGTATTCCACAGGCCCCAGAATCTACTCTTACTTCCTCTTTGCGTGTTGTCTGGCCGAATGATTCGAAGGGTTTCTCTAATCTATTACTTGAAATAAAAGAACTACAAATGGAGTCTATGATAAGGTAGGGGTATAAAATTAGGGGAAAGAAATGATCACGGATCGCGGATTCCCTAGGGGCTACTAAAGTGCAAAGGATGCTAAGAATGTCATGCAATTGAAGGTTTGGACCAAGAGATTTCCTAAATTAGATCAACCCGATGATCACGGCAATTAACCCCTAATCCGGTATAAGTATTGACCACGAAATTTCTTCGATCAAATCCTCATACGATTGCATTAACAAGTGAAATCCTTAATTAGGGTCGAGAACACAACTTGGTCTAGCCCTAATGGTGGAGGAGTCTGAGAATACCCGAGTGGTCACGGCGTGTTGTACATGATCCCTTCAAAGTTGGTGTGTCTAGTACAAAGGGCGATGGTCACGCTACCAAGTACAACCTAGCGGTTGGTTTATAGAGTTCTCATGTAAGCAACACATCAAATGCACCAAGAATGAATCACAAATACACAACAATTGCAATAGACAAAATTAAATCATCCAAATACACAAGTTCACCCCAAGGTTCACCAGCATCCGGTGACCTTGGGGTCTACTCGTCCATGCAAACAAATACAAAGCAACAAGTCCATGAAAACAACTACAAATGGCATAAGAAAACTCCCTTAAACAATAGAAGTAGGAAGACAAGCCAAGCTAGGGTGGAAATGCTTCCACGGGCGCCTTGATGGAGTACAACTTCCTAAAGTAATCTACAAACTCCCAAAGAAGAGATCGATGAAGATCTAGCCAAAACCGAGCTTCTCCCTTTGATTTCCCTTCTCCAAAAGCGTGTGATCTTGCCTCCTAAGAGCGGTGAAAAATCGGCTCCAAGAACTCTCCCCAAAAACTCCTCCCTGCCCTAGAAAAATCGGGTTTCATTTATATCCCGTCGGTCCATGCGGGCATCCATGCTGAGCTCATAGAGCCGGTGAGCTCCTGACCAAATACCGCGAAAAACATGGCGTGCTACGATGCTCAGCTACGAGTGTTTTTCTGCGTATTTACCATTGTAGTCAGGAAAGTATTGAGAATTTCAAGCAAACCTCCACGGGCACCCCATGCGGTAGCATGGGCAGTGAAACTCAAAGCCAAATGACGGCGGAAGAACAGACACCTTTGCTAATACCGCTTCTGATCTTTGGAACCCCAAAAATGCACGTTTTGGTGTCGAATTCATCCGATTTACATTTTTGAGCATCGTTCGACTCATTTAAGACACATGCACACGAAATAACCAATTTAGACATAAAAGCGGGCATCAATTAGTTAACATATTCATAAATGATACAAGATTAATACATATAAAATACATACATTTAGGCGTTTATCATGCATAACATGACACGGATTCACGAAGTGGATGATTATTCAAACCTTTTACAATGGTTTTGAACACGAGTACTAAAGCGACTCTTGGATGCGGCATCGGGAGGTACCTTAGGTAGCAAGACCCCGATGAGGCCCGTCGAGTTGATTGAAGAAATGGGGTTAAATAGCTACCAATGGAATGCTAGGGAGAAGAAAAAGGTGGCGGTCTCCATGAAATAGATCGCGGTAACTTCATTGGCAGCCCAAGTGGAAAAATTTGAGTAAAGTTAGATCTTCTAACTTCAAGCGAAAGTAGGCTGTGACTAATCTGCACGGGTGTGGTGGAGGACATGCTCCCTCCCGATTGCCCAATTTCTATTGGGGATGTTTCTTCGATGGAGAATGTTGATTTTGTGGAGGTAATGGCATGAGACCACAAGGAAACACTGTATAGCAATACCTACAATCCGGGTTGGAAGAATCATCCAAATTTCTCGATTGGTAACTAGGGGTCCACAAAAGGCCATGGGGCCACCAGGTTTCCAACAACAACAACAACAACAAGCTCCTCAAGTGGAAAACAGAGTCTCAGGTTTGGAAACCCGAATGAGTGACCTAGAGAGCACTTGACTAGATTCATACAATCTGCGAAATATAAGGTTTGAATCCGGTTGAGTCTACACTTCAGCAACCACACACGCCTATTTGCATAACCTTGAAAATCAAGTGGGGCAAATTGCGGGAGTCTCTCCGAAGGCCACATGGAAGCTTACCAAGCAACTACGAGACCAACCTAGAGAACATGGGAAGGCGTTCACGTTGAGAAGTGGTCGTGAGGTTGAAGGTAGGCTTTCGAGTGAGAAGCCAAAAGAACATGCACCCGAGGTTATAGAGGTTGAAAAGGGGACAAGCAAAGATAAAGAGGTAGCATCCCCACCTTTCAAGCCAAGAATCCCTTATCCCTCTAGATTGAAAAATGACTAAGGGGATGAACAGTACAAGAAGTTCGTGAGTTTGTTCAAGCAACTCCATATCAATATTCCTTTTGTTGAGGCGTTGGCCCAAATGCCTAAGTATGCGAAGTTCTTGAAAGACTTGTTGACCAACAAAAGGAAGTTGGAGGAGAGTGCTTCAGTGATTTTAGATGCTTCATGCTCGGCGGTATTGCAAAAGAACATGCCGAACAAGAAGAAAGACCGGGAAGCTTCATCTTCCGTAGTATATGGCAATCTAGGTGAGGAAATTGGCATTTCGGATTTAGGGCAAAATATCATCGTCATGCCATACACCTTCTTTCAAAAAGCTAGGCGTGCGAGCCTAGGCCTACTCAGATGACTTTGCAACTAGCGGACCGAGCATGCGACATCCAAGAGGCATCATTGAAGAGCGTGCTTGTCGAGGTGGACAAGTACATTTTTACAGTTGAATTTGTGTTGCTTGATGTTGATGAGGATGCGAGATGTACCCTTAATACTTGAGGAGACCATTTTGCGGACTTCAAAGCATTGATTGACATGAACGGCGGAGAGCTCACCTTGAGAGTTGGAGATGACAAGCTCACATACCGCCTGCTGAGCCCATGCGGCATTCTCTGATTCGATGATTCTTTATATTTTTCTAGACACTCTTCGATGAGATTAGTTGATGAATACATACAAGAGATGTTTAATCGGATCCGTATGAAGATTTGTTTG
>NW_024087234.1:0-5251 GCF_009730915.1 Dioscorea cayenensis subsp. rotundata
TTTGGTCTATAATGCTTCCTTTGACTCTCATTCATCTTTAAGCACTGCCCTAAGCCTGTATTTAGCATCGAATTCTACAATATAATTCTAATAGATGCCAATTGTGTACAAATTAATATAAAATATATAAATATTGTACACTCATCAAATTCTCCCACACTTAAGCTTTTGCTTGTCCTGAAGAAAAATAAAATAATACAAGCCAAGTGGAGAAAGTACAGGACCTTGGGCACTCAAGAATCAGCAGTTTCACAAGTATTTCGAGTTTCCACAATACAAGAATGCTAAAACCATCAAGTTCCAAGAATAGTGCACACTTTATTCAAGACTATCATTGTTTGTGTGTTACAATTCTCTACTTCACTTCTGTCGACCTAGAGGGTTTCCAAAAGTAAACAATCTCCCAAAAAATTTCTTATACAAAAGGTGGTAGCTTCACATATCTCTCAAGGTAGCCCTTTCTCGTGAACATTCAACGAGCGGCTTTCACACTTAAAAGAGGTAGCTTTTTCCACATCTTTTCGTAAAAATATGGTATCTTTCACTCTCCTAAAGAGGTAGCTCTTTCTCTCGTTAAGGCATACATAGTATTCAATTTATCAAGGGTAGCTTAACATTTCTAATAAGGTTAGCTCTTTTCACTTCTCAATTTTTCTCTTTTCTATTTTAAAACAAATTCTTTCAAATTTGCAAAATTTTTTATCAATTCAACCATAAGAAGTATAACGAGAAACTAAAAGAAGTCCAACAACGTCTATGTTGAAATAATAGAGAAGTGTTGTGCTCTAATTATGTGAGTAGCCACGAATAAGATGCACACTAAAAAAAATAGAACTTAAAATGGAACAAACTTGCATGTGTCCACTCTAATACTAATAAGCTCCTCTACGTTTAAAATGCATCCAAAAGAGTTTACTGTGAAACGTAAACCCTTCCCTAGCACTTAAATTCATCATTGTCCTCAATGTGTGTAAAAGAGAAGTATGCAAGGCAATGTAAACAATATTAGGGGGATAGTGGAATACGATTAATTTTCTAGTTCATATTGAAGAGTTCATTGTTGCTTGGAACCAGCCTAGTGTGTCCTTTGTCATACCCTAGCAGTTTGGGGTCACTCAAGGTCCAGAATGGACCAAGTGAGCATCCACTTTATAATTGAGGAGGTTGGGTATTGTAAATAAATCCTTCAATGTATATGAGAAGAACATTAAAGCTCAACAAAAATAAAATAACAAAAATAGAAAATAGAATCCACTGAGAGTCTCAAAATAGGTACAAACTAGGCAGGGCCAACCCTTTAGGAAAAATATTGAATACAATATCTGAAATAAAAGTAAGAAATGAAATAAAAGATAAGCATTGCTCGGTGGCATCGGATGGGATAGAATTAGTTGGTGGATCTGGTGATGATCGAGTTAATGTCAAGGGAACTGGACCTAGAGGAGGGATCAAATGTTATAGCAAATATAGGGTATGGAAAAGGTTGGCCTCCATCTGTGGCTAGGTCATGAGGATGGTCTACTAGCCCTCTTACAACTATCATCTGTCAGCTCACAGCTCTTGAATCTTTAACCATCGTATGGGACAAACTACTATGGGGCTAGCTGCACTCACTTGTATAGTGCCCGACAGAAAGGATGACTCATCGTCTGACTCCTCATCCTCTACCTCCCCAGTTTGTTGGGTGCTCTGTCATGCTAGGGATGAGGATCCATCTGGAGCTGTATCACATTACCATTCCATCAAATATAGGTTATCCATCCTTAGGGGATTAATGCCACAGATGATCTCTTGGTCCTAGAGTCAATTTTCTAAGCCCATCCCACCATAGTGTACAATTGATAAGTTCATGTGTACTAAGAATGCGAAGTATTCTTTTCTTACGATGAGCATTATTTTTATCAAATTTTAGTGCTAATACATGTGCTTTTGTGTACTTTTGTGCATGAAGGGTTGTGATGCCAAACATGAAAGAAAAAAGCCAAAGTGGATTGTGATTGTACTTTGTTGATGAAGTCTTGGAGTCAACAAATGTGAAGACACAAATTGTGATTGAAGATATGTGAATGTGTGCCAACCTCCATGCGCTCAAGCAATTACAATGGTTTGGAGTGGCACAAAAGCATCCACATTTTGCGTATCCCGACTTGTGCAATGATAGCGAGATCTTCACCAATGAGACTTTTTATTGAAGAAACGACGCAATCTACGGCATAGACGTGTGCTCGTTTATGTTGTCTCGATGAAAAGTGTGGATTCGGGAGTATTTTTGAGCGAGTACTCGTAGTAAGTTATTGTAGCAAATCATTATAGTAATTTCATCGTAGTTATTACTGCTCACGACCGCTAAAAGCGATTTCGAAATCCACACGGGCGTGTGGAAATTCCACACGCCCGTGTGGAAATTCCACACCCGTGTGGATGCCCGATTCCAACCCTTTAGAAAGCCCGACTTGTACCAATTTTGGGATCCATCTTTCATCACTCTTTCCACCTTTTCAACATCTTTTGAAAGGCTTGCCGCTACGGTTTAGAGTGGCTTTGGCAAGGCTTTGGAGTGGTTCTATGGCAAGGCTTTCATCGGCATCGATCCGGTGAGGTGTGCTGACACGTCCGAATATGCATGTGTGTACCGCAAGTGCACGGGTGTCGAAGTAATAAATACCCGGTGAGTCGGGTAGTCGAATCCACAGGGAACAGGGCTACTAGTACTAACTTCTTCTCTGCTATCTAGCCTAATGATAATGGGATAGTGTGGTGATCTAATGTGCGAAGAGATGAACACCGGAGACGAATATGCAAGGGTAAAATGGAAGGAGAATCTCAATTAGTAAAAGTGGGGTATTCGGGCAATGCTCCCCCTAGGATTCAGGTATTAGGTACCGGATAAGCAAAGTGTTTCTATGATGAGTAAGTTAAGTCGTGGAAATCCAAACATAATCGGGTCTATCTCTAGATCACCGATACTAGTCCCCTACGAGGTCCCGGTGGAGAAATCGCTCAATCTCAACACCTCACACCACATATGACCGCAAAACACTCTAGGGATTCCAAACTGTGTATCCAATTCCTAAAGATTGATCCAACCCTCATTCCCGGCGAAGGATCCTAACCCCCTACAAGGTCCCGGCGGAGAAATCGAGCAATCTCACGGCTCCCACCAAATATGGTTGCATAGAGCTTAGGGAATGGAGATAGAATACACCAATCGGAGGGGAAAGGGGACACTTCACTATCTCATGACTCACCCTCTCAACCCTCTTCAATCTTGAGGTTCTAACCCTAATGGAGATCTCTCTCCCACCAAGGCAACAAATCATGCAAACCAAATAACCATAAGATCAATAAGGCAAGCAAGCATTAAACAATCAAGAATGAAACTTAATCAAACTCGGATTAAATAGAAACACAAAAGCAAATCCACAAAAGATGAGAATCCTAGGGTTCACAAGCCCAAATACCCTCTAGGGTTTTAGCCCTCCATGGAGCAACATACAAAACACACCATCAATGAATGAAAGTACATTAAAACCATAGAAATAAACCCCCTTATATATGAACTGATGGCCTTGATGGAGAGCTTCGACGTCTTGAAGGACCCACTCCGAAGCTAGGTTCACCGGTGGCTTCCTTGATGCTATGACGGAGGAGGAATCGATCAAAGTTGGTGACGAAGCGCCTCCAAAGCCGCAAAGACCTCCTCTCCAAACCCTAGCCGTCTCACCCCTCAAGAGCCGCACAAAAGATGAGAAAGAATAGGGCAAAATGGCTATTTATAGGCCTTAGATCGCGTCTGTCACGTGCCCTCACGCGCCCGTGTGGATTTTCCACGGGCCCGCGTGGGCTGCAAGAATTTCCACGCGGGCGCGCGGAATTTCCACACGGCCGTGTGAGCAGTAATTTTGCTATAGTACTTTTCACAAAACGCGATCCGTGTGGTAGGCTATAAAACTTTTCTTCATCGACGTATCTTTGAGAGGTCTTGCAATCTTCACAAAGAGAAGGAATATGAAGATGTGGCTGCCTTTGTGCCCTTCCAAATAGTGAATTGACTTGAATCTTCTTAGAAGTTGGCACACGTCTCCACGTTTATGAACTGCTCTCGTGTCTTGATCCTTGAATTGAACAAGAACTCCCAACATTGTGTCTTTATAGCCTATCTTTGCTTCCTTTTTACTCTTTGAAGCATTCACAACCTATATGCATAAAAGAACACCAAATACACAATATGAGACATAAACCACAGTAAAAATGATGCTCAATGCATGAAAAACATATATAAAAATATGTCTACTCAAGCACTTATCATGTGCCCTAGGCTTGACAAGGGGACCTTTCGAGAGGACGAGGCTACTCCACATGACTATCGACACGAATACCGAGGGGGTTTTCCTATGGGTTACATGTTTTTACTTTCGATTTCATTATTGATTGTATCTTGCTTCATGAAGAGCTAAACTCCTAGTGGGTACTTGGATTTGTGAACCCTAGGATGTATTTGTTTCATTAACCTTTTATTATGTTTTCCTTAATTGATGTCTAATTGAGTTCCAATCTTGAATGCATGTTGAATGATTCCTCCCTTAGAGTGAAACTAGGGTTGAGAGTCCATCTCGGTAATCTTTGAGTGAGTGACACACCATGAGGATTAGACAAAGCAAGATTGGAGAGGATCGAGAGGGTGAATTGAAAGGTAGCGGAGCGTCCCGTTTCCCCTCCGGTGTGACTTGTCCTATCTCTAAGTTCCAAGTGTTCTTTGCGTTCACAATAGAGTGAAGGGTTAAGGAATAAATTCCTCTGGGGCTTAGTTGGCCAAGCAATAGAGTGAAGCGTTGAAGTAACTTTAACACCTTGGGCTTAATTGTGACTAGGGGTCTTTTGCCTGGACTAAAATGTTAGATCTACATATAGGAATAGGATTTCTCACTTGGAATCCCTAGAGTTTCTTGCAACTTTACACCGTGTGAGGTGTTGAGACTGGTTGATTTCTCTGCCGGGGCATAGTGTAGAGTTAGTCACGGTTGACAATAGGTTTCGGACCATGTATTTAAGGATGTCCATGACTTATTAAGCATAGTTAGGAAGTATAATAGTTGCTTTTAAGCAATAATCCTAGGAGGAACAATATACTAGTAACCCACTTTTATCAATTGTCTTTCCTCATATTTTATTGTACCTCTCTTTCTTATTTTCTTTAGTTTGTTTGCATCGATCTTTATCCACACCATCATTGTTTCATCTCCATTTAGTT
>NW_024087235.1:0-79239 GCF_009730915.1 Dioscorea cayenensis subsp. rotundata
TGTCAAGAAGATAGTTTCCTCATATAACCTTACAGAGTAGGTGGCCACAAATTAATCTTCAAATTAACGATTTATAGTTGGTTTGAATCAAACCAAAAAAGCACCCAATATTGAAATGACAGAAGATATGGTCGATGGTCAATGAATGCAGGTGAAATGTTGAACATAAACGAGAAATGCAATAAAAGCTTGTGGAACATGGAGGATCACGCCAGAATTACACGCTGCTGGATTGACGCGTGCCAAATGATATTTTTGTCCTGTATTCTTATAACTGGGCGACTGATCAACTGATGATTGTCAGACAATTGTACTATATACATCTTCCCATTATCAACTACTCGATCATTTTCTCTATATACTGCTTCAATATAGCTTTGTCATCATGGGATAGTATTTGAGCTCAGACAGCATTTCAGTGGTTTTGCTCCTGATCCATTTCATTATTTATTTTCCACTGGAGACCATCAGTTCAATCCTAAACGACGACCATTGGTATTGGCAGCAACACGTGTCTCATCAAGATCAAACACAACTCCCAAAGGCACCTCAGGTTCGGCATGGCAAGGCATGAATTGTTCAATCCTAGCATGACACTGAAACCCCAAAAAATATGAGCAATCGGTGAGGTCCTTTCTGATAAGCATTGCCACCAAAATGAATTTCTTCCCTTCCAATCATACCACTACAGTCTGCAAAGAATAAAGGAAAAAGGTAAGAAAATTGAAATTTGATATTATTCCGGACAATTTCCATTGGTCCATACGGTTCCAATAATTCCCACAATGATGTTTCTCCAACTAAATAAATAATTATCATAGTAAACAAAACATGTTCCAGTGATAACAGAAACGTCAGATCTGTATCATATTCTAACAAATGCCTAGTGTTGAACAACTTCCAGAACTCCAAACTGACCAGTGCTAGACCTTTTATAACATATGAACATCATAAGTTATACATGCCAACAATAGTAATGGCTCAAATGCATAATTTCATCAAACTTCTTTTCCCACCAAGGAAATATGCCCAGCTCCATAGCATGGGTTTGTTCTTCCCCTTTTATCTTGTCATACTCATTTTCACATTTGAATGAGAAAACCAAACCCTTGATCTCCTTCATTTTCTTTCTTGTTTGAAAACACTTTTCTCATTCTTCTTCTTGGAACCAACATAGTGCATGGTGAGGCTTTGGCAAGGAGCGAGACACCGTAGGGGTAGTCGGGTTATGAAGCATTAGCCCAACAAGTTTATGAAGTGGATTATCTTATGATGCATAGTTCTATATATAAGGAACTAAAAAGACTTATTTTCTTGGACGACATGATTTCCATGTTTTCAGGGTTAAACTCTCAAAATGTCTTGTTGGGTGTTATGATTCCTTCTATTGAACTTGCATGTTATTTATTGTTTAGTGTAACTTTGGCATGTTGCTTACCTATATGATCTATAAAAATGAGTATGCGCATATATATATATATATATATATATATATATATATATATATATGATTTGCAAAATATATGTTGATGCTAACTATGGTTTGAAGTATTTACTTTTTAGAATGATAGTTTCATTTGATGACATGTTTGGATGGTGTCGTGGGGGAAAGGGAATTCCTATTGCAGTAGCCTCACCTATTGCAGTAGAGGATTCCTACAGTTCGGCCCTAGCTATAGAGGGTGGTGTGGTGGGCACTATTTATGTTCCTATTTTCGGGGGACAAAGATAATGACTAATTGGGTGGGGATTTAATCTTTAGATACACTAAGGATCCAGGAGCCACCACACGAGTCTTAGTGTGGAGACAAGTGTTACTTTTCTGAAGTGATATAAGTGATATGACTTTCATCACTTCTATATTTATTTTGCAGAAAAGTGCCTGAGTGATCAGCTTTCCCACTTCTAATGTTCATTTCAATAAGAGTGGTGTCACTTCTAAATAACTTTCGTAAATATATATCTTTTCACCGAAAGTGGAGGAACTACAACAAAAATAATCATATATTTAATAAGATTATCATTTAAAATAAATTAATACTTTATATTTTTACAAACTCAAATATTTATAATTTATATAATTTTTAACCTTTTATATTTCATTTTAATTTTTAATAAAAAAGATTTAAATATTTATACAAATTCAATTATTTTCATATTAAGCAAAATTTATTTTCTTTTACTATATTATTTTAACTTTTTTAGTTAACAAATTTAAATTTTTTTATATGAATGATGATCTTTGGTAAAGTTGATTAAATTGTTGGGCATCATCCTTACTATTTAACCATATTTTAAGGAAGATTTTAATTAAAAAAATTAACGGTCATATACTAATTTTTTGAAAAAAAGTTCTTTACCATATAACTCAAGTTATAATGTCAAGGAATAAACAATAAAATTTTGTAAATTTTGTTTCTAAAAATATAATTCTTATAGAGTATATATTATTTTAAAAAATAAATAAGTAGCTAAATAATACATTTTTGCGCGCACACACACATATATATAACAATACATTTTTTGCAAATTTATTTTTGTCGGATTTATAGAATTATTTTTCATCATAACATTACATAAAAAAATATATATAACAAACTTATAATTTAAATAAAAATTAAAATTATTCTTTACCAAATAAAAATAATAAAATGTTTTATCAAATCAAAACAATAAAAAGAAATCAAATATGTCAGAAATATCAAACTAAGTAATGAGAAGTTACATGACGAT
Source organism: Dioscorea cayenensis subsp. rotundata (assembly GCF_009730915.1). Classification (NCBI taxonomy): domain Eukaryota; kingdom Viridiplantae; phylum Streptophyta; class Magnoliopsida; order Dioscoreales; family Dioscoreaceae; genus Dioscorea; species Dioscorea cayenensis. Next base: position 2,734 of record NW_024087235.1, read on the forward strand.
GATGACTAGAACAGTAGATTTACGTACTCAATTTTTTAAATGATCTGATTTACTTTACTCAATTTTTTTATTCTCCCCATGCCAAAAATATTTAAATTAAATTACTATTTAGCCATATTTTTAATATTTTTTTAATTAAGAAAAATTGACGACCAGATGAGATTTAGAATGATTGTGTTATTTAAATGATTAATCTCATATTTTAGATGAGATTTGTTAGGATTTGTAAAGATAAAGTTGTTTTTAGATGATTTTTATTTTTTTAAAAAAATTTAATTCTAATCCAAATCAAATTCATGTATTCTAGTTAGGATTTGTAAGGATAAAGTTGTTTTTAAATAATTTTTATTTTTTTACAAATTCAAATCCAAATCTAAATGATTTGTAAGGATAAAATTGTTTTTAAATGATTTTTATTTTTTTAAAAAAATACAAATATAAATCTAATCCAATTTGATTGGGATGTATTTTTGATTATATATATATATATATATATATATATATATATATCTATTATTCATATATAGGAGACTGAGGAAAAAAATATTATAAAAATAAATTTAAAAAAACATCAAAAAAATCTCGAAGGTACTTTGGTGAAATATATAGAAAATAGAACAAGAAGAAAAAGTCATGTTGTAGTTTTTTTCCCTCATTCTATTTTTTTGTTTTTAGTTATTATTTTTCATTCCTTATTTATTTTTTTCTCCCTTTTTTACTTGCATTAGTGTAAAGCAAAATTGTAACATGATTATTTAAATTAAGTGTTCTTCTTTATATTATATTACTCAATGACCCATTACTTTTAACAATGTATCAACCCAATAGCCCTATAAAAATTTATTGTTGTCTAAATGCCGTTAGAGCTATTTTAGGGCATTCAAATTAATGCCCAGCCATTACCCACATGTTGAGTGGGTTGTTGACTGGATATGTTGACTGGATATGTTAAAAATAACAAAAAAAAATAAAAAAATAAAAACACTGGATTTAACTTTTTGACCCATTCCTTTTTTATAATCAATAAAGTGACTCATTTATTGTTTTTTTAATCCAATTTCTCTTAAAAAAAAATTATTGTTTCACTAAGATTTATAAAAAATTTTAAAAACTTTTGTTTCTTTAAATTTTTTTCAGGGAAAAAAAATTAAAACTATCGGACGCATTATTTTCTTAAATTTATTTACTATTAAAATAGCAACTAAATAATTTCATAATTTCGCTACTCCAATTTTTTAGTTTATCCACTCGTATTTGCATTCAAAATTTAGTCACAACAAGCGATATTCTTTAAAGATATCATTTTAATAATAAACTCAAAAAACAATAATCATGCTTCCTATTATTTAAATAATTTAACTATTATTATTAATTATTGTTGTTCTGTAGATCCACTTAGATATTTTAAATTTTAATTAACTATTTTTTAAATGGGCATTTTGCAGGTGTACCCTGAATAATTTTAAAATTACATATTTAGCTCTCAATAAAAAATAATTACATACATACCCCTGAATAATATATATAATTGCTTATATACCCCTAGGGTTCAAATTAGTTGAAAAACCATCTATTAAAAAACAGCATATATATAAAATTACCATTATACCCTTTTTCATATATACTCTTGAAAAGTTTTTTTTTATTGTAAAATGAAGTTGTGCGAGGGATATTTTTGGACTTTTTTGTATATGTTAATCCAAGTTATAACCATAATTAATAAAATTTGATTAACTCACGTTAACGGAATCTAACAGTAGGGTATATCCATAATTACCTATATTTATCAGTGATATATATACAATTATATTTTTTTAGGATAAATATGTAATTATAGAACGTTTGAAGGGTTTATAACCAATTTTCCCTTTTTAAATTATGTTTCTTAAATGAGTGTCTTTTGTTTTGGGCTTTTTGAAGGGTTTATAACCAATTATTTTAAATTTTTTGTTTTTATAATTATTCCTGAAAAAGAAAATATGAGAATGACACCTAATTAAATCCTCATCATTTTGTCTTGAATATATATATATATATATATGGGGTTTGATGATGCATATCAATGTCCTTAATTATGGTTTTGGTGAGAGTTATTGTCTTTCCAATTTTCATATTAACTTTTTTTTTATTAATTTGGTGTTATGCTACAATAGGAAGTTTGTTTCTCATTATTTATTGATGGTACAACTAAATTCTCAATTACCCTATATGACTTTGTCATACATTGTCATTTATAAAATAAGCCTATAAATTCTCAATTTATAATGTCAAGAACAAAACAATAAAATATTGTAAATTTTTTTTTCTGGAAATATAATTATTATAGAGTATATATTATGTTAAAAAAATGAATAAGTAGCTAAAGCAATACATTTTGTATATATATATATATATATATATATATATATACAATACATTTTTTTGCAAATCTAAGTTTTTATCGGCTTTTATAGAATTTTTGTATATAATAACATTACATAAAAAAATATTAAATTGATTAAATTTTTAATTGGATATATATATATTTTATTTTTAGCGTTGTAAAATTTGAATTTATGATATATATATATATATATATATATATATACATAACTTATATGTATGATCCGATTCGTGTACTCAATTTTTTTATTTTTCCCCATGTCAAAAATATTTAAATTAAATTACTATTTATAAATATTTTTAATATTTTTTTAATTAAAAAATTGATGACTATATATAGGCAGCAAATTTAGAATGAATTTATATTATATTTACATATGTAGTTAAAGTGTTGGATTTTTGTTGTAAAATTGTGTTATTTAAATGATTAATCTCATACTTTAGATGGGATTTGTTAGGATTTGTAAAGATAAAGTTGTTTTAGATTATTTTATTTTTAAAGATTTTATCCTAATCCAAATCAAATTTGATTTGGTATGTGTTTTTGTTAGGATTTGTAAGGATAAATTTCTTTTAGATGATTTTATTTTTAAAAATACAAATCCAAATGGATTTGTAAGGATAAAGTTGTTTTAAATAATTTTATTTTTACAAATTCAAATCCAAATCTAAATCAAAATGTATTTTTGTTAGGATTTGTAAAGAGAAAATTGTTTTAAATGATTTTATTTTTAAAAATACAAATCAAAATCAAATTGGGATGTATTTTGATTATATATATATATATATATATATATATATCTTTTATTCATATATATGTATAGTTTGTTGGCCTCAAAACTTTTTATGAAAGAAAACATTTTCCCGTCTTCTTTCATTCTCTTCCATGTCCCCGGCGTCGACTTGAAATTCAAATGCCGGGAATGGATGAGAATGAAAGAAGAAGGGGATAATGTAAATAATAATGGAAGAATCGAATCGTCGCCCACTTACTATCACCACCTCTCATGACCAACGTCTCCTCTTGTTACTCTCCCACACCTTCTCCTAATTAAGACCTCCATCTCCAACGTGCCAGGCAAGTGTGTTTCGTGTAAGTCACCAGCGCCAACGGTTTAGGTCCGGCACGGCACTCACTATCCGTGATCGAGTGGGCCATGCCCCTCCACACGCACGATTGCACGCTCACCGCACAAGCGCGCACACAGGCACACGCATTCCATGTTACAAGTTATTGTTTATTATAGCTTGGCCAAGAAACATGCCTTTATTTTTCTATTTTAATTAAGCTTCTTATCCACACTTTGGACATATGGAAGCTGGCTGAGCCTCTCTATTGAAATTTTGATATTAAATTTAGTGATATATTGTTGTACTCCATTTTATTGGACTCATTAAATAATGACCTGGGTTGATGTGACAATATGCTGATGTGACTCATGGCTTATCTCATATATATCAATAATTTTTAATTTAAATTGAAGATATAATGATGACTAAGGATATCAGTTTGTTTTTTTAATACATCTTTGTCTTGAATATTATTAGCCTAGGACGTATATGCTGACTCTGAACATCTTGGCTTTGAGAGCAAGACAATTTAGAATTAGGCTCACTCAATTTGATGTGTGTTATCTATACAAGGGATCTTCCATATTCCACATTTGGATACCTAAATTTGTTGATGGAAGAATCAATATGAAGAATTGAAGAATTGCATATATTGTTTGGAAAAAAAATCCAATTTCAAAATTATAGACTTAAAATTAATATCATACAAGTTGGAAAATTTTTATGAACGGGTTAAATCTTTCTAGAGTACACAAAATAAATAGTGAAGTGCCAACATCATCTAGCCTGACTTAATAATTTAGTATCTTGCGCATATTTTCAGATGCTTCACATGTATATGACCTCCTACAAATGGTTGCATTGGCTCATTCCAATAGATATTTCTGAATTTAAACAAAATATAATCATATTTTCCATTATTATTCATGCAAAAAGCATATTTGAAGAAAGTATTTAGTAGTAGTCACCAACCTAATAGTTAAAATTATATCTTCTCTTCCGTAGTGGCAGTCCAAGTTGCAGGACTATCTACATGAATAAGGTTTTCATCTTAATGCTAGTGCATCAAGGGTCTCGCTCCCTCATATTAAACCTTCATCTTTATGATTTTATATGATGGGTTATCAACTAATTAACAAATTTCCAATTTGTCAGATTCCCATAAGATTATATCAAACATTTGGATGGCCAGTGAAATGTATTAAATAAATATAATAATGAAATAATCCAATTTTGCATGAGTTCATGATGTTTAAAACATTACCAATCATAGAATCGTGAGCAAGTGTAGCCGCTGCATTTAGATCGATGCCATAAAATTTTTGTATAGCCTCTGCTTTTACAAGGTCCAATCGAGTAACAAGCACAAAGCCCAACTCGATATGAAAAATTGTTTAACTTTATCCATTCACCTATGATATATTTGTCCACTAAAAAACTTCACTTCAGGGTGGGCCTCGGGTTGGGAACAAGGCGTCATCGACCGAGTCTACGTGGTCAAGGTTTTTGAGAGTGAAACGCATGCAGTCGCTCTCGCTTTGCGTGTGCATTTTGTGATTATATTAATTGTGTATGGTTATCAATGTGAATGTGATCTTTTGTTGGTTCAAATGAATTCATTATTTAATTAGGTTATATTTATTATTGACAATAACAATGAACGCCTGAATGGCAACTTGGAATTCACACATTGCTTAGTGGTCGGTTAACCATGTTAATAACCCACTAGCTTCAACAAATCTAAATTTAATCAATTAAGTGACTCTCCAATTATTTTAAATTTTTTGTTTTTATAATTATTCCTGAAAAAGAAAATATGAGAATGACACCTAATTAAATCCTCATCATTTTGTCTTGAATATATATATATATATATATATATATATGGGGTTTGATGATGCATATCAATGTCCTTAATTATGGTTTTGGTGAGAGTTATTGTCTTTCCAATTTTCATATTAACTTTTTTTATTAATTTGGTGTTATGCTACAATAGGAAGTTTGTTTCTCATTATTTATTGATGGTACAACTAAATTCTCAATTACCCTATATGACTTTGTCATACATTGTCATTTATAAAATAAGCCTATAAATTCTCAATTTATAATGTCAAGAACAAAACAATAAAATATTGTAAATTTTTTTTTCTGGAAATATAATTATTATAGAGTATATATTATGTTAAAAAATGAATAAGTAGCTAAGCAATACATTTTGCATATATATATATATATATATATATATATATATACAATACATTTTTTGCAAATCTAAGTTTTATCGGCTTTATAGAATTTTTGTATATAATAACATTACATAAAAAAATATTAAATTGATTAAATTTTTAATTGGATATATATATATATTTTATTTTTAGCGTTGTAAAATTTGAATTTATGATATATATATATATATATATATATATACATAACTTATATGTATGATCTGATTCAGGTACTCAATTTTTATTTTCCCCATGTCAAAATATTTAAATTAAATTACTATTTATAAATATTTTAATATATTTTTTAATTAAAAAATTGATGACTATATATAGGCAGCAAATTTAGAATGAATTTATATTATATTTACATATGTAGTTAAAGTGTTGGATTTTTGTTGTAAAATTGTGTTATTTAAATGATTAATCTCATACTTTAGATGGGATTTGTTAGGATTTGTAAAGATAAAGTTGTTTTAGATTATTTTATTTTTAAAAATTTTATCCTAATCCAAATCAAATTTGATTTGGTATGTGTTTTTGTTAGGATTTGTAAGGATAAATTTCTTTTAGATGATTTTATTTTTAAAAATACAAATCCAAATGGATTTGTAAGGATAAAGTTGTTTTAAATAATTTTATTTTTACAAATTCAAATCCAAATCTAAATCAAAATGTATTTTTGTTAGGATTTGTAAAGAGAAAATTGTTTTAAATGATTTTATTTTTTTAAAAAAATACAAATCTAAATCAAATCAAATTTGATTGGGATGTATTTTTATTATATATATATATATATATATATATATATATATATATATATATATATATAAAAAACTATATATATATATATAAAACAAGATTATATATAAATATATATTAAACTGATTAAATTGTTGGATATTTTTTCTCTTTTATTTTAGCCTATAAAATTTAACATTATGATAAATATATATATATATATATATATATATATGATCTGATTGAGGTACTAAGTTTTTATTCTCCCCGTGTCAAAATATTTAAATTAAATTACCATTTAGCTATATTTTAATATATTTTTTTCTTTAAAAATCTAACGACTATATATAAGTAGCAAATTTAGAGTGAATTTATAATATTTTTTATACAAGTAAGGTATACAATTTATGTAGTTAGAGTGTTGGATTTTGTTTTAAAATTGTGTTAATTATTTAAATGAGATTTGTTAGGATTTGTAAAGATCAGGTTCTTTTAGATGGATTTATTTTAAAAATTTAAGATTAATTCAAATGAAATTTGATTTGGCATGTATTTTTGTTAGGATTTGTAAGGATCAAGTTGTTTTTGATGATTTTATTTTTAAAAATATAAATCCAAATGTATTTGAAAAGATAAAGTTGTTTTAAATAATTTTCTTTTAACAAATACAAATACAAATCTAAATCTAAACCAAAATTTATTTTTGTTAGGATTTGTAAGGATAAAATTGTTTTAAATATTTTTATTTTTAAAAATACAAATCTAAATCAAATCAAATTTGATTGGGATATATATATATATATATAGTTTGTTGGCATGAAAACTTTTAATAAAAGAAAACATTTTCTCATCTTCTTTCCTTCTGTCTCATTGCCGGGGTGGACTTGAAATTAAAATGCCGGCAATGGATGAGAAAGAAAGAAGAAGGGGATAATGTAAATAATAATGGAAGAATTGAATCGTCGCCCACTTACCATCACCACCTCTCATCTCCAATGTCTCCTCTTGTTACTCTCCCACACCTTCTCCGAATTAAGACCTCCATCTCCTCTCACTGGCAATTTCCATCTCCAATTAATGATGGCCAACAATAATGACAAAAGAAGCATTGGGAAACAGAAATCCACTCATATTGGTGAAGGATTTGGAGACCATGCACGAAATACAATCCCACCAATTCAAATCCAAAAGCAACATTGCATTATCTAACGAATCCAATAAATCTTTTTTTTTTTTTATTTTGTTTGGAAAGCAAGACTATTTGTGGGAACACTTAACCATTAAAACCATAAAAAGTGTGCGTCCTGACATTTAAGAATGTGCACCGCCTTTAGATTCTTCTCTTTAGTTCACGTACGCATGGATGCACAATAGCACACTCATTTTCATGCTTCTCATTATTTTATTTTATTTTGTTATTTTTTTTCTTTTCCACTTGTCATGTCTCCTCTTATATATATATATATATATATATATATATATATTGAGTTTGCCAGCCAAGAAGCCAAGTGGCTACCAAGTTCATATATTTACTTAAAAGGCCTTTTTGATTCCACTTGTGTGTATATATATATATATATAGGGTTTGCCATAGGCCAAGAGACCAAATGGTCACCACGTCCATTCCATGCATATTTATTTATTTATTTTATTTATATTATTATTTTTTTACAACTAATGCATAAGGAAGAGTACATGCATTATACAAATCCCATCTTCATCAAATCAGTGCTTGCATGTAAATCTTGTGCAATCCAATATATGAAGGGGAAAGGATAATTCTTTAAAATTGTTGGATATTTTTTTTCTTTTATTTTTAGCCTGTAAAATTTAAATTTATGATAAATATAATATATATATATATATATATATATATATATATATATATATATGATCCGTTTTTATTCTCCCCATGTCAAAATATTTAAATTAAATTAATAAAAAAATCGACCACTATATAGAAGCAGTAAATATAGAATGAATTTATATTATTTTTTATACAAGTAAGGTATACAATTTATGTAGTTAAGGTGTTGGATTTTGTTTTAAATTGTGTTAATACTTTAGATGAGATTTGTTAGGATTTGTAAAGATAAATTGTTTTAGATTATTTTATTTTTAAAAATTTAATCCTAATCAAAATCAAATTTGATTTGGGATGTGTTTTTGTTAGGATTTGTAAAGATAAAGTTCTTTTAAAATGATTTTATTTTTACAAATAAAATCACAATCTAAATCGAAATGTATTTTTGTTAGGATTTGTAAGGATAGAATTGTTTTAAATGATTTTATTTTTAAAAATACAAATCTAAATCAAATCAAATTTGATCGGGATGTATTTTTATTATATATATATATATATATCTTTTTAAAAATATATATAACAAACTTATAATTTAAAACAAGATTATGTATATATATATATTAAAGTGATTAAATTGTTGGATATTTTGACTCTTTTATTTTTAGCCTATAAAATTTAAATTTATGATAAATATATAATTTATATATATGATCTGATTCAGGTACTTAGTGTTTATTCTCCCCGTGTCAAAATATTTAAATTAAATTACTATTTAGCTATATTTTAATATATTTTTTCATTAAAAAAACTAACGACTATATATAAGCAGCAAATTTAGAATGAATTTATATTATTTTTTTATACAAGTAAGGTATACAATTTATGTAGTTAGTGTGTTGGATTTTGTTTTAAAATTGTGTTAATACATTAAATGAGATTTGTAAGGATTTGTAAAGATCAGGTTCTTTTAGATGGATTTATTTTAAAATTTTAATCCTAATTCAAATCAAATTTGATTTGGCATGTATTTTTGTTAAGATTTGTAAGGATCAAGTTGTTTTTGATGATTTTATTTTTAAAAATATAAATCCAAATGTATTTGTAAGGATAGAGTTGTTTTAAATAATTTTATGTTTACAAATACAAATACAAATCTAAATCTAATCAAAATTTATTTTTGTTAGGATTTGTAAGGATTAAAATGTTTTAAACATTGTTATTTTTAAAAATACAAATCTAAATCAAATCAAATTTGATTGGGATGTATATATATATATATATATATAGTTTGTTGGCATGAAAACTTTTAATAAAAGAAAACATTTTATCATCTTCTTTCCTTCTCTCTCATTGCCGGGGTGGACTCGAAATTCAAATGCCGGCAATGGATGAGAAAGAAAGAAGAAGGGGATAATGTTAATAATAATGGAAGAATCGAATCGTCGCCCACTTACCATCACCACCTCTCATCTCCAACGTCTCCTCTTGTTACTCTCCCACACCTTCTCCGAATTAAGACCTCCATCTCCTCTCACTGGCAATTTCCATCTCCAATTAATGATGGCCAACATTAATGACAAAAGAAGCATTGGGAAACAGAAATCCACTCATATTGGTGAAGGATTTGGAGACCATGCACGAAATACAATCCCACCAATTCAAATCCAAAAGCAACATTGCATTATTTAACTGAATCCGTAAAAATCTTTTTATTTTTGTTTTGGAAAGCAAGATTATTTGTGGGAACACTTAACCATTAAAACCATAAAGAGTGTGCGTCCCTGACATTTAAGAATGTGCACCGCCTTTAGATTCTTCTCTTTAGTTCACGTACGCATGGATGCACAATAGCACACTCCTCATTTTCATGCTTCTCATTATTTTATTTTATTTTGTTATTTTTTTTCTTTTCCACTTGTCATGTCTCCTCTTATATATATATATATATATATATATATATATATATTGAGTTTGCCAGCCAAGAAGCCAAGTGGCTACCAAGTTCATATATTTACTTAAAAGGCCTTTTTTAATTCCACTTGTGTGTGTGTATATATATATATAGGGTTTGCCATAGGCCAAGAGACCAAATGGTCACCACGTCCATTCCATGCATATTTATTTATTTATTTTTATTTATATTATTATTTTTTTACAACTAATGCATAATGAAGAGTACATGCATTAGACAAATCCCATCTTCATCAAATCAGTGCTTGCAAGTAAAGCTTGTGCAATCCAATATTTGAAGGGGAAAGGATAATCCTTTAAAATTGTTGGATATTTTTTCTCTTTTATTTTTAGCCTGTAAAATTTAAATTTATGATATATATATATATATATATATATATATATATATATATATATGATCCGTTTTTATTCTCCCCATGTCAAAATATTTAAATTGAAGTACTGTTTAGCTATATTTTAATATATTTTTTTAATAAAAAAAATTGATGACTATATATAAGCAGCAAATATAGAATGAATTTATATTATTTTTTATACAAGTGAGGTATACAATTTATGTAGTTAAAGTGTTGGATTTTTTTTTAAATTGTGTTAATACTTTAGATGTGATTTGTTAGGATTTGTAAAGATAAAGTTCTTTTAGATTTTATTTTAAAAATGTAATCCTAATCCAAATCAAATTTGATTTGGGATGTGTTTTTGTTAGGATTTGTAAAGATAAAGTTCTTTTAAAATGATTTTATTTTTAAAAATAAAATCCAAATCTAAATCGAAATGTATTTTTGTTAGGATTTGTAAGGATAAAATTGTTTTAAATGATTTTATTTTTTAAAATACAAATCTAAATATATTTTGATTATATATATATATATATCTTTTATTCATATATTTATATAAAGTTTGTTGGCATGAAAACTTTGAATGAAAGAAAACATTTTTCCGTCTTCTTTCTTTTTCTGCCACGGCCGGGGTGGACTTGAAATTCAAATGAAAAAGAAGAAGGAGATAATGTAAATAATAATGGAAGAATCGAATCGTCGCCCACTTACCATCACCACCTATCGTCTCCAACGTCTCCTCTTGTTACTCTTCCACACCTTCTCCTAATGAAGACCTCCATCTCCAATGTCCCAGCCAAATGCGTTTCGTGTAAGTTACCAGTGCCAACAAGTTAAGTCCGGTACGTCACTCTCTATCCGTGATCGAGTCGGCCATGCCCCTCCATACGCATGCTTTCACGCTCACCGCACAAGCGCGCACACAGGCACACGCATTCCATGTTACAAGTTATTGTTTATTATAGTTTGACCACGAAACATGCCTTTATTTTTTCTATTTTAATTAAGCTTCTTATCCACACTTTGGACATGTATAAGCTGGCTGGCCTCTCTATTGAATTTTGATATTAAATTTAGTGATATATTGTTGACTCCATTTTATTGGACTCATTAAATAATGACCTGGGTTGATGTGACAATATGCTGATGTGACTCATGGCTTATCTCATATATATCAATAATTTTTAATTTAAATTGAAGATATAATGATGACTGAGGATATCAGTTTGTTTTTTTAATGGATCTTTGTCTTGAATATTATTAGCCTAGGACGAATATGCTGACTCTGAACATCTTTGGCTTTGAGAGCAAGACAATTTAGAATTAGACTCACTCAATTTGATGTATGTTATCTATACAAGGGATCTTCCATATTCCACATTTGGATACCTAAATTTGTTGATAGAACAACTAATATGAAGAATTGAAGAATTGCATGTATATATTGTTTGGAAAAAAAATCCAATTTCAAAATTATAGATTTGAAATTAATATCATACAAGTTGGAAAATTTTTATGAATAAATAAAAACATCTAGGTTAAATCTTTCTAGAGTACACAAAATAAATAGTGAAGTGCCAACATCATCAAGCCTGACTTAATAATTTAGTATCTTGTGCATATTTTCAGATGCTTCACATGTATATGACCTCCTACAAATGGTTGCATTGGCTCATTCCAATAGATATCTCTAAATTTAAATAAAATTATAATCATATTTTCCATTATTATTCATGCAATAGCATATTTGAAGAAAGTATTTAGTAGTAGTCACCAACCTGATAGTTAAAATTATATCTTCTCTTCCGTAGTGGCAGTCCAAGTTGCAGGAATATCTACATGAATAAGGTTTTCATCTTAATGCTAGTGCATCAAGGGTCTCGCTCCCTCATATTAAACCTTCATCTTTATGATTTTATATGATGGGTTATCAACTAATTAGCAAATTTCCAATTTGTCAGACTCCCATAAGATTATATCAAACATTTGGATTGCCAGTGAAATGTATTAAATAAATATAATAATGGAATAATCCAATTTTGCATGAGTTCATGATGTTTAAACCATTACCAATTATAGAATCGTGAGCAAGTGTAGCCGCTGCATTTAGATCAGTGCCATAAAATTTTGTATAGCGCCTGCTTTTACATGATCCAATCAGTAACAAGCACAAAGCCCAACTCTGATATGAAAATTGTTTACTTAGTCCATTCACCTATGATATATTTGTCCACTAGGAAACTTCATTTCAGGACGGGCCTCGGGTTGGGAACAAGGCGTTCGCTGACCGAGTCTACGTGGTCAAGGTTTTGAGTGTGAAACGTACCAGACTGTCTCGCTTTCCGTGTGCATTTTGTGATTATATTAATTGTGTATGGTTATCAATGTGAATGTGATCTTCTGTTGGTTCAAATGAAGTCATTATTTAATTAGGTTATATTTATTATTGACAATAACAATGAACGCCTGAATGGCAACTTGGAATTCACACATGGCTTAGTGGTCGGTTAACCATGTTAATAACACACTAGCTTCAACAAATCTAAATTTAATCAATTAAGGGACTCTCCAATTATTTTAAATTTTTTGTTTTTATAATTATTCCTGAAAAAAGAAAATATGAGAATGACACCTAATTAAATCCTCATCATTTTGTCTTGAATATATATATATATATATATATATACATATGGGGTTTGATGATGCGATAATGTTTGGCAATTTCTTTTGTTTCCAGGTTAATCTAAGTTTTTGCATCCAGAGGGGACCAGTTCCATTAGATGCGGCCGATCTGTCAGTGGACTCTGCTTGTTGGGCTGGGGCATGACAGATTAAAGTGGTATTAGAGCCGTTGTTAGATGTCACCCTACTGATTTAAATTCTGTCAATCTTTGGAAATTCTTGTTGAGAGTGGGTCTGGGTAGTGTAACCAGTTCTAAAGCTGTTTGTCTTTTATTCTGCAGAATCATGCCTAGGGGTAGAGGGCGACCTTGTAGAGGGCCTGCAAGCCCACCCCAAGCACCCATGGTCAGTCAGATACTGAAGAACAACAAGATCCTGAGACTCTAACAGGCATCATGAGAGAGATGATGCTAATGATGCATAGTCAGCGCCGTCAGCACACTTCTGGAGGCAGTCAAGACCTATTGACAGAGTTTGGACGGTAGGCACCGCCACCGTTCGAGGGGACCATCGACTTGACAGTGGCCGAGTAGTGTATCAGACCGATAGAGAGGAATTTCTGGGCTATGCAGAACCTAGAGGAAGATAAGGTCATGCTTGCTTCTTACATGCTAAGAGGTAGTGCAGCCTTGTGGTTTGAGAGTGAACTGAGAATCAAGGGTGAAGATGCCCTCAGGACTTGGGAGCAGTTCAAGGAAGCCTTTAATGCGAAGTACTTTCCGTTGAGCCGTCGGGCTCAAATGGAGAGACAGTTCTTAAATCTGAAATAGGGATCCATGTCTGTGGAGGAGTACGAAGCAGAATTTGACCGGCTTTCACAGTTTGCTCCGTCATTAGTAGAAGATGAGAGCAGCAAGACCCGCCGCTTTGCAGAGGGCTTGAGGAATCATATTGGGCTAGCTCTTGTACCATTTTTGAGGCAATCCTATGCAGAGGTAGTCAACATTGCTAAGGATATGGAGATCACTTGGCAGGAGACTCAGGATCCAGGTCGACGCGACAAACAGCAGAACCGGGGTCTGAATCCTCGGAAGAGTCCGTCTTCAAGGAGTAGCTCCGGGCACTCTAGAGGAGAGCATCAGTCACGACCTAACAGCAGGCCCCCGGCTCCATCATCTCCTTCTGGCAGAAGAGGTTCAGCTAGCAGTGTTCCTCAGGAGATTCGGTATCCTACGTGTGGGGGGCGCCATTCTCAGTCAGAGTGCAGACGTGCAGGCCGCACGTGTTTTAGATGTGGCAGTCAGGAACATTTTGTAGCTCAGTGTCCACAGACCCCACCTTGGATTCAGGGAGGTGATGGGACTCAGACTGTGGCAGTTGAGCCGCCCCGATCATCTGGTGGATCACGGCAGGTAGGCACTCCAGACCGTTCTCAGCAAAGTGTCTCTAGTGGAAATAGGGGGAAAGCCCCCATGGCAGGCCAGCCTTCTTCCTCTTCTCACCCAGCAGGCCATGGGAGGCCAGTTACTCAGGGCCGAGTCTTTGCGCTGACACAGGAGGATGCTGAGGCATCCCACAACGTTATCACAGGTACTATTTCAGTGCATTCCTTTTATGCTTGTGCTTTGTTTGATCCAGCTGCTACGCATTCGTTTGTGTCCTCATCTTTTGCTCGCAAGAATTGTTTTTATGTTGTGGAATTACCACATGTTTTATGTGTTGCTACTCCAATAGGAGCGGTGAGAACCGTTAATCGGCTAGCACCTACATGTTCTGTTGTTATTGAAGGGCGCGAGCTCTTCGCCGATCTGCATCTGATGGAGCTGTGAGACTATGACGTTATTTTCGGCATGGATTGGCTTTCTTCAGTGTTTGCGGTAGTAAATGGTACACCTTAGCTCGGGAGATCTCTTCTGTTTTTTTGACTAGGAGGAATTCACCTTCAGTGGCAGTAAATGGTACACCTTAGCTCGGGAGATCTCTTCTCTACAAACTCAGAAGCTGATTAGCAGTGGTTGCATTGGCTTTCTGGCTTCTGTCTCTGAGGCCACTCGCACCAATTATACAGTGGCAGATGTACCAGTTATCAGTGAGTTTTCTGATGTTTTTCTGAGGATCTTCCTGGTTTACCACCTGTGAGAGGGGTGGAGTTTGCTATCAACTTGGCTCCAGGCACAGCTCCTATATCTAAAGCACCGTACCAGATGACCCCTGCTGAATTGAAGGAACTAAAGAAGCAACTGGAGGAACTGTTGGAGAAAGGGTTTATTCGACCGAGCATGTCACCTTGGGGAGCCCCAGTATTGTTTGTCAAAAAGAAGAATGGATCTCTGAGGTTGTGCATCGACTACCGTGAGTTGAACAAGGTGACGGTTAAGAATAAATACCCTTTGCCAAGGATTAATGATCTCTTGGACCAGTTGCAGGAAGCTCAAGTCTTCTCCAAGATTGATCTGCGATCTGGCTATCATCAGGTTCGAATCATGGGGGAGGATGTCCCGAAGAGTGCTTTCCGTACGCGGTATGGTCATTATGAGTTTCTGGTGATGCCATTTGGTCTGACGAACGCCCCAGCAGTATTCATGGATTTGATGAACTGGGTGTTTCGACGTTACTTGGATCGATTTGTGGTTGTCTTTATTGATGACATTCTGATCTATTCGCGCAGTAAGCAACTGCATGTGAAGCATCTGAGGATTGTAATGGAGATACTGAGACAACATGAGTTGTATGCCAAATTTTCCAAGTGTGACTTCTGGCTTGATAGTGTGGCTTTCTTGGGGCATGTCATCAGTAAGGATGGAGTTTTTGTGGATCCTAAGAAAGTGGAAGCAGTCGTGGACTGGAAGAGACCAAGTACTATAAGAGAGATTCGGAGCTTTCTTGGCTTAGCTGGCTACTATCGGAGGTTCGTTCAAGATTTTTCTCGTTTAGCAGCGCCGTTGACAAGACTAACCCAGAAGGGTGCCCATTTCACCTGGTCTGAAGCTTGTGAGCTATGTTTCCTGGAGTTGAAGCGTAGACTCGTATCTGCACCGATCCTTGCTTTCCAAGGAAGTGGTGGTGGATATGTGATCTACAGTGATGCTTGTAGGACTGGTTTGGGTGTGTTTTGATGCAGAATGGTCGAGTCATTGCCTATGCTTCAAGGCAACTAAAACCTCATGAGGAGAATTACCCCACCCACGATCTAGAGTTAGCAGTAGTCATTTTTGTAATGAAGATCTGGAGGTAGTTTCTGTATGGGGAGGCTTGTGAAGTGTACACAGACCTTAAGAGTTTAAAGTACATCTTCACCCAGAAGGAACTAAATATGAGGCAAAGGCGGTTGTTGGAGCTGATCAAGGACCACGACCTCAGTGTTCACTATCATCTAGGTAAAGCCAATGTGGTGGTTGATGCACTAAGCAGGAAGTAAAATTATGGAACCGCCGCAGATTTGTCTAAGCAGAAACCACTTCTGGAGGATATGAGGAGGTTTGAATTGGAGGTTGTTCCGCCAAGTTCTGAGGTTAATCTGGCCAACATGCACATCCGACTGAATTTACTGCAGAGGATCAAAGAGACTCAGATGCAGGATCCTAAGTTGCAAGAAATTTGTGCTAAACTTCAGCAAGGAGAGTTATCCCAGTTCCGAGTGCATGAGGATGGTACCGTCAGATTTGGAGATCGAGTTTGTGTTCCCGATGATCCTGCTTTGAAGAGAGATATTCTAGAGAAGGCCCATTATTCAAGCTACACAATTCATCCTGGTGGTACAAAGATGTACAGAGGACTCAAGGAGCATTTCTGGTGGAACAACATGAAACGAGAGATAGCTACTTTCATCTCCCACTGTCTTACTTGCCAGCAGGTTAAAGTAGAGCATCAAAGACCGGCAACTTATCTCCAATCGTTACCGATACCAGAATGGAAGTGGGAGCACATCACGATGGATTTTATGACTGGTTTGCCCCGTACACGGTGGAAGCATGAGTCTGTGTGGGTGATTGTGGATCGCCTAACTAAGTCTACACACTTTCTGCCCTTGAAACCTGGTTTGGGTTTGGAGAAGCTAGCAGAATTGTACCTTGGTGAGATTGTTCGACTGCATGGCATTCCTGTGTCAATCACATCTGATCGTGATTCGAGATTCATCTCAAGATTTTGGAGGAGTCTACAGTCATCTCTGGGTACTAGATTAACTTTCAGTACAACTTTTCATCCACAGACAGATGGTCAATCTGAGAGGACCATTCAGATTCTGGAGGACATGCTTCGGGCATGTGTCCTCGATTTTTCTGATTTGTGGGACCGCTATCTGTCTTTGGCGGAGTTTGCTTATAATAATAGTTTTCAGGCAAGTATCTAGATAGCACCGTACGAGGCTCTTTACGGGAGGAAGTGTCGATCTCTTGTGTGTTGGAGTGATGTGAGAGAACGGAAGCTGTTGGGCCCTGAGATGTTGCAAATTGCAGAAGAGAAGGTGAAACTGATCAGGGAACGATTGAAGACTCCTCAGAGCCGACAGAAGAGTTATGCAAACAATCGTCGCTCAGACCTAGAGTTCCAGGTTGGCGACTCAGTCTTCTTGAAGATTTCTCCGATGAAAGGCGTTGTGAGATTTGAAAAATGTGGGAAGCTCAACCCGCGTTACATCGGACCTTTTGAGATTATGGAGCGAGTTGGAGCTGTTGCTTATTGCTTAGCCTTACCACCAGATCTAGCTTAGGTCCATAATGTCTTTCATGTCTCTATGCTGAGGAAGTATTTGTCAGATCCATCGCATGCCATTCAGCACGAACCAGTGGAGCTTCAAAAGAATCTGTCTTATGAAGAGCAACCAACGGAGTTTCTGGCCTACAAAGAACAACAACGAGTAAACAGAGTGATTTCATTGATCAAAGTCAGATGGAGCAACCACTCCAGTGATGAAGCCACCTGGGAGCGAGAAGCCGACTTGAGGGATCGCTATCCAGAATTGTTCCCTGACTCTTGATGCAAGTTTAGAGGACTAAACTCCACTTAAGGGGGGGGGGAGATTGTAATGTTTGGCAATTTTTTTTGTTTCAGGCTTCGACTAGTTGACTGAAGTTGATTTGTGTATGAGCCCCACTTTTGTTTCCATGCTCTTAATTTCTGGATCTGTTCTCCTGGTGAGAGTGATTGGAGGCTAATTATTGTGTTTAGAATTGCTTTTATGAGGCTTATCTGTAAGCTAATCATCCTTCTCTCCAAAACACTCTCCTCCTTGAAAGCAACCGAAACTTGGTGTTGTTGGTGTCCATAGTAGGCCGGATTTCAGCTGAATTTCACTTGAAGCTTGGGGATAGAGGGAGGATCTTTTCACTAGTAGCTTTTCGGAGAGGCTAACGGTAGGTGAATATGTGTTTTTGGTTGTTTGTCTTGATGTTTGTTCTAGTTTGGCAAGCCATGAACATCTCTGTCCATGCTTAAGTAATTTTAAGGCATTGATTTGGTTGTTTTGTTCACATATTCACTTATGCATGGATATCTCAGTGTGATGTATTTCAGTCTTCTTGTAAGCATGCAATCATTGTATAGTTTATTATTTATACTTGTGTAGGTGCTATGAAAATGCTGTAAGCATGTTATCTTAGTCTAATTTATATATTTAATTGATACAAATATGTAAACCTGACATCCTGCAAACATGTTTCTTGTTTAGTCTAATTTAAATATATATATATATATTTGTGCATGTATATTCTGAAGTCTTGGTGTATGTAATTAAGTCACCATGAGATTTTTTTTTCTTTTTAGTTTTTTTTTTAATTTGTTGTCGGTTGGTGAATCTTATTAGTTTAATTACTGGCTTTGACCATGCTTAACAGATGTTTAGTTAACATGTTGGCTCTAATGATTAAATTGATGTGAACTTGTTTTGTATGCATGCCACCATGTTTAGATGTTCATGTATATTTTGAAATATGCATAAGTATTCTGAAACTTTGGTTGGGGGATTAACAACATGAATCTTGTGTCCTGCTATGCTTAATGGTAATTGTGTTCATTATCTATGTTTAACCTATCCACCTTGTAAGCATAGCATCTTTTAAGCATGCTTTTAGTTTAGTTGGTATGTGTATATATTAATGCATGATGTTCTGAAACTATATATTATATTTGTGTGTTTAAATATTGATGCAAGATGTTATGGTTTATTACCATAGAATATGGAAATATATATATATATATATGTTTATATATTTAATTATTTATTTTCTCTGAATTTCATTTTGGTGATTAGGTTAGGTATTTGGCTGGTTTCATGTTATTTAAAGCATGTTATTTTAAAGCATGGTTTAAATGCTTGGTTTGTTAAGTTATTTTGTATTATTAAGTTAAGTGGTAAAGTGGATGTTCTAAAAATTAGAATATTATCTTCTTTTCAGATTCATTCTCTTGGGTATTAGTTGTAAGTTTAAGCCCGATCTAAAGTTGTAATCTAAGTATAGTTTTGTTGGGTAGACTCCGTAGCGAGCTGTAGTTCATGGGACATGGTGAACCCAACTCTGTAGCTTGGAGCCAGGTAGGCTCTCGCTCTGTATAATCCCGTATTTCTGGCAATAATTATTATTTTAATTACTGCATTGTTTAATAATTTCATTTATTATTTATTTTATTATTGCATTATTTATTCAGTATCTATGTTCTCTGTATTTTGAATTTCTGCGGATTTTTAGTACATCTCCATTTCTGGCTCACCCAGCTAGGAGGAGTAAGTCCTAGCCATGTGCACATGTTTTTCTGTAGTAGCGCTACCGGACATGCGTGTCCGTTCCGACTGCGGTCGAAGATCCAGCTCCGGCTGTTGATATTCTGTTCTGCTCAGACTTCACAGTCGATGATCCAGCTTTGTGCTGTTGATTTCTGTTATCAGTCAGGGAGATGTACATGTCTGTTTTCTGTGTGTTTTTTGTATTTCTGATTATTTCTGTATTCTGTCTGAATTATTAATCATTCTGCTATATCTGCATTATTCTGTTATTTTCTGCTATCCTACAGGGCCCTTGTGGCTCATGTACTCTGTGAATTTTCCTTTCACAGGAGAAGATCAAGCTTAGTTTCAGTGGGTTATTCTGGGGCTTCTTCTGTAGTTGTGATTTGTCAGTACCTGTTCCTTCAGGTTGTGAACCTTGTGCGCTATTTTATTCTATACGAGTGAGACTTGTATCATTTTTGTGTATTTTGGCATGTAAACTATTTGTGTACTATGTAGGACTGTCATAGTCCATTTCTGTATTATCCCTATTTCTGTGACTCTCTCTCTGTAGTCAATATTATTGTTTCTGTTCTGCTTGTTAGGGTTGACTCTGACCAGGTTAATCTGAGGCCTTGCACCCAGTGGGGACCAGTTTCATTGGATGCGGCCGATCTGTCAGTGCACTAGGTTTGTTGGGCTGGGGCGTGACAGATGCATATCAATGTCCTTAATGATGGTTTTGGTGAGAGTTATCGTCTTTCCAATTTTCATATTTACTTTTTTTTATTAATTTGGTTTTATGCTACAATAGGAAGTTTGTTTCTCAATATTTATTGATGGTATAACTAAATTATCAATTACCCTATATGACTTTGTCATGCATTGTTATTTAGAAAATAAGCCTATAAATTCTCAGTTTATAATGTTAAGAACAAAACAATAAAATATTGTAAATTTTTTTTTACTTGAAATATAATTATTATAGAGTATATATTATGTTACAAAATAAATAAGTAGCTAAGCAATACATTTTGCATATATATATATATATATATATCTATAACAATACATTTTTTTGCAAATCCAAGTTTTATCGGCTTTATAGAATTTTTGTATATAATAACATTACATAAAAAATATATTAAAGTGATTAAATTTTTAATTGGATATATATTTTTTATTTTTAGCGTTGTAAAATTTGAATTTATGATATATATATATATATATACATAACTTATATGTATGATCTGATTCAAGTACTCAATTTTTATTCTCCCCATGTCAAAATATTTAAATTAAATTACTATTTATAAATATTTTAATATATTTTTTAATTAAAAAATTGATGACTATATATAGGCAACAAATTTAGAATGAATTTATATTATTTTTACGTATGTAGTTAAAGTGTTGGATTTTGTTGTAAAATTGTGTTATTTAAATGATTAATCTCATACTTTTGATGAGATTTGTTAGGATTTGTAAAGATAAAGTTGTTTTAGATTATTTTATTTGTAAAAATTTAATCCTTATCCAAACCAAATTTGATTTGGGATGTGTTTTTGTTAGGATTTGTAAGGATAAAGTTCTTTTAGATGATTTTATTTTTAAAAAACAAATCCAAATGGATTTGTAAGTATAAAGTTGTTTTAAATAATTTTATTTTTAAAAATTCAAATCCAAATCTAAATCAAAGATGTATTTTTGTTGAGATTTGTAAGGTGAAAATTGTTTTAAATGATTTTATTTTTAAAAATACAAATCTAAATCAAATCAAATTTGATTGGGATGTATTTTTTTTATATATATATATATATATTTTTTTAAAAATATATATATATATATATATTTTAAAAAATATATAAGAAACTTATAATTTAGAACAAGATTATATATATATATATATATCTTAAAGTGATTAAATTGTTGGATATTTTTTCTCTTTTATTTTTAGCCTATAAATTTTAAATTTATGATAAATATATAATTTATATATGTATGATCTGATTCAGGTACTCAGTTTTTATTCTCCCCATGTCAAAATATTTAAATAAAATTACTATTTAGCTATATTTTAATATAGTTTTTCAATTAAAAAAATTGACGACTATATATAAGCAGTAAATTTAGAATGAATTTATATTATTTTTTTTATACAAGTAAGGTATACAATTTATGTAATTAGAGTGTTGGATTTTGTTTTAAAATTGTGTTAATACTTTAAATGAGATTTGTTAGGATTTGTAAAGATCAGGTTCTTTTAGATGGATTTATTTTAAAAATTTAATCCTAATTCAAATCGAATTTGATTTGGCATGTATTTTTGTTAGGATTTGAAGGATCAAGTTGTTTTTGATGATTTTTTTTTTAAAAATATAAATCCAAATGTATTTGTAAGGATAGAGTTGTTTTAAACAATTTTATGTTTACAAATACAAATCTAAATCTAAATCAAAATTTATTTTTGTTAGGATTTGTAAGGATTAAAATGTTTTAAACATTTTTATTTTTAAAAATACAAATCTAAATCAAATCAAATTTGATTGGGATGTATATATATATAGTTTGTTGGCATGAAAACTTTTAATAAAAGAAAACATTTTCCCGTCTTCTTTCCTTCTCTCTCATTGCCAGGGTGGACTTGAAATTCAAATGCCGGCAATGGATGAGAAAGAAAGAAGAAGGGGATAATGTAAATAATAATAGAAGAATCGAATCGTCGCCGACTTACCATCACCACCTCTCATCTCCAATGTCTCCTCTTGTTACTCTCTCACACCTTCTCCGAATTAAGACCTCCATCTCCTCTCACTGGCAATTTCCATCTCCAATTAATGATGGCCAGCATTAATGACAAAAGAAGCATTGGGAATTGGATCAACAGAAATCCACTCATTTTGGTGGAGGAGTTGGAGACCATGCAAGAAATACAATCCCACCAATTCAAATCCAAAAGCAACATTACATTATCTAACGAACCCAGAAAATCTTTGTTTGGAAAGCAAGACTATTTGTGGGAACACTTAACAATTAAAACCATAAAAGAGTGTGCGTCCCTGACATTTAAGAATGTGCACCGGCTTTAGATTCTTCTCTTTAGTCCACGTACGCATGCATGCACAATAGCATGCTCCTCATTTTCATGCTTCTCATTATTTTATTTTTATTTTTGTTATTTTTTTTATTTTTCTATTCCACTTACCATGTCTCCTCTTATATATATATATATATATATATATTGAGTTTGCCTGCCAAGAAGCCAAGTGGCTACCAAGTTCATACATTTACTTAAAAGGCCTTTTTGATTCCACTTGTGTGTGTGTATATATATATATATATATATATATATATATAGGGTTTGCCATAGGCCACGAGACCAAATGGTCACCACGTCCATGCCATGCATGTTTATTTATTTATTTTATTTATATTATTATTTTTTTACAACTAATGCATAATGAAGAGTACATGCATTAGACAAATCCTATCTTCATCAAATCAGTGCTTGCAAGTAAAGCTTGTGCAATCCAATATTTGAAGGGGAAAGGATAATCCTTTAAAATTGTTGGATATTTTTTCTCTTTTATTTTTAGACTGTAAAATTTAAATTTATGATAAATATAATAAATATATATATATATATATATGATCCGTTTTTATTCTTCCCATGTCAAAATATTTAAATTAAATTACTGTTTAGTTATATTTTAATATATTTTTTTAATGAAAAAATTGACGACTATATATAAGCAGTAAATTTAGAATGAATTTACATTATTTTTTATACAAGTAAGGTATACAATTTATGTAGCTAAAGTGTTGGATTTTGTTTTAAAATTGTGTTAATACTTTAGATGAGATTTGTTAGGATTTGTAAACATAAAGTTGTTTTAGATTATTTTATTTTTAAAAATTTAATCCTAATCCAAATCAAATTTGATTTGGGATGTGTTTTTGTTAGGATTTGTAAAGATAAAGTTCTTTAAAAATGATTTTATTTTTAAAAATACAAATCCAAATGGATTTTTAAGGATAAAGTTGTTTTAAATAATTTTATTTTTACAAATTCAAATCCAAATCTAAATCGAAATGTATTTTTGTTAGGATTTGTAAGGATAAAATTGTTTTAAATGATTTTATTTTTAAAAATACAAATCTAAATGTATTTTGATTATATATATGTACGTATCATATATATATATATATATATATATATATATATATATATATAAAGTTTGTTGGCCTGAAAACTTTGAATGAAAGAAAACATTTTCCTGTCTTTTTTCTTTTTTCTGCCACTGCCGGGGTGGACTTGAAATTCAAATTCCTGTAGTGGATGAAAAAGGAAGAAGAAGGGGATATTGTAAATAATAATGGAAGAATCGAATCATCACGCATTTACCGTCACCTCTCATTACCAACGCTTCCTCTTGTTACTCTCCCACACCTTCTCCTAATTAATACTCCATCTCCTCTCACAGGCTCAATTTCCATGGCTGCCGCAATTGGGCAGGCCTTCTTGACCCTCTTGATGAGAACCTCTGCCGAGAGCTCCTCCGCTACGGCGACTTAGTTACCTCTGCCTACAACGCTTTCTACTCCAAGTCTCCAACACTTCCTCTCCTCCCCCTTTCTTCCTTCCTGATCGTTCTTACCGTGTCACCAAATTCCTCCACGTCACCTCCAACCACTCCAGCGTGAATCCGTTGAGCTAACACCCAGCTAAGGTCGAGTGTGGTTTTTGGAGTCTCTTTAACACTACAAGCTCTCAAGTCTCCAGCCTAGTTGACACTGTGGTTCAAGAGGTTCGCCGGTTAATGGACAAGTACGCCGGAGAAGAACTGAGCATCACTATGACCGGACACAACCTCGGCGCATGTCTGGCTCTACTTGTCGCCGACGAGCTTAGCAGTCAGTGTTCTCCTTCGGCTGGCCTCGGGTTGGGAACAAGGCGTTCGCTGACCAAGGCTAGGAGAAGGGGGTCAAGGTTTTGGAAATGGTCAGCGCTGGTTCACTCGTTGTGATGTGTGTGCATTTTGTGATTATATTAATTGTGTTGTGTATCATTCATTATCATTTATCAATGTGAATGTGATCTTTTATTGGATTAAATGAATTCGATATTTAATTAGGTTATATTTATTATTAACAATAACAACCTGAATGGCACCTTGGAAATTGGAATTCACACATTGTTTAGTGGTCGGTCAACCAGGCTAATAACACACGAGCTTGAAAAAAATCTAAATTTCGTCAATTTAGCCTAGTGGGCCTCTTCAATTATTTTTAATTTTTTGTTTTTATAATTATTCCTGAAAAAGCAAATATGAGAATGACACCTAATTAAATCCTCATCATTTTGTCTTGAATATATATATATATATATATGGGGTTTGATGATGCATATCAATGTCCTTAATGATGGTTTTGGTGAGAGTTATCGTCTTTCTAATTTTCATATTTACTTGTTTTTTTTATTAATTTGGTCTTATGCTACAATAGGAAGTTTGTTTCTCATTATTTATTGATGGTACAACTAAATTCTCAATTAGCCTATATGACTTTGTCATGCATCGTGATTTAGAAAATAAGCCTATAATTAATTGTGAATATTGCTTTGATGTTGTCCACATCCCGGAGCTCTTCATGGGATCCCTTTTCTTCACCATCTCCAGCATCATTTCTAGAAAATATCTTTTTGACCTCTCTCGATCACCCCTAGCTTGTAAGAGTTCCTAAGCATTCATCTAAAGCTTTCTTTTGTGTTATTGTATTTTCCACTTCACCCCTGACAATTGTACTGTACAATTACATAGAAAAATTAATTTAGTATATGATCATTTATAAAGATTTGTATAAATAGAGCTTTATTATTATTATTATTATTTATAAACCTTCAAAGGTCTCAATATGATTTATAAGTGTTATAGCTATGTCCTCATTTGTATTTTATAATTTTATAATAAACATTTATTTTTATATTCATCTAATTTATTTTTTTCTTATTTTTATAACTTTTAGCCATTACAGTCCATGTGTTAAGTTAAACCTTCTGTTTGTTATTGGATTTGGAGAAAGGGTACTCTAATAGTTTAATATTTATACACTTAAATAGTTAGTAAATTATAAAATCTTTAATTAGGCATTAAAAATTTTAGAAATTTGTACTAAATCATAATATTAAGGTTTATTTATCTTTCTTGTTAAGGTTTTATATCTTAATTTTTATACATTTGTTTATTAAAGTTTTATATTTTTAATTGTGTTTGATTTAACATTATATTATTTTTATTTTTATCACCATTACAATTTTAAAAAAATATTATGATTTAATTTTATTGATTTGTTATATTTATTATTGTATTATTTCTTAATCCCCATATAGATCTATGTAGTGGTGTGAATTTGGGTTTTTCTCTGTTGGTACCCAATTCTGGATGTAAATTGAGAATCTTTACTCTAGCTAGGGTGAGTGAGTAGAGAGAGATTCTCTGTCTCACTTTGTGAGTATTTCTATTTATAGAGAAGACTTTCTTATTTTTAATTTCCATTTGATTTTATTTGTTTGTTTAGAGGAGGTCGGTATCTTTGAATTCTTTCTTTCTCTCTCTCTCTCTCTCTCTATATATATATATATATATATATATATATATATGAATGAGTACAATAAGATATGGGAGAATTACTCTACAGTCCCTGGAACTTTTTATTCTTTCCAATAAGTCCTTTTGACAAAATATTATTCTCTGTAGTCCCTTCTTTTTACAACTAGTTCCATTTCATCCTTTTGTCACTTTTGGGAGTTTAAATTTTGTTCGACAACACACAAATTTGAATAGATTTGTCAAATAGTAAGGAGATACACAAAAAACTAAAGAGCAAAACTAAAAACTGAAGGTGATGTAAGAATAATAAATACTCCCTCCATTCCGAATTAGATGTCGTTTTAACCCTTTGCACAAGAATTAAGAACAACAATAAATTTTTCATACTTTTACAATAAAAACATGTTAAATGACCAAACTACCCATTTTCTTGGGACTACAATTTATACTTGAATATGATTCTCCTTTTTTAATTTTCCACCCATTGATTTTTTTTCTCTTTTCAAAATACTCTAGTTGGCATGTTTTACCACCAAATTTTTCATTTTAAAATTTTGAAAATCTTTACTTTTCAATGTATAAAATTTTTTCCCACTAAAATTTTAATTTAAAATTATGGATATGTATAATTCCCACCAAAACTTATCCTATAAAATAAAGCACTTGTAAGACAACGTTATCATTCAATGGATTTACATGAAATAGATTTAAATATAGATGGAGATAGGCCACAAAAGCAAGTACAAATTCAATTGCCAGATCTTAATGTTGATGCTACTACTATTATCGACCTCAATCTCAGTCCAAGTTCTTCAATATTTGAGATAATTTCATCAAATCATTTACAATTTGACTTGAACAGAGCACCATGTGAAGAAACCGTAGAAGATTATAGTCCTATAAATTTAAATTTGAATGGCTCAGATGTACTTGATGAAGTAACTTCAAATCTGGCAATAAGATTGCATCAAGAAACAAACTCGGATATTGGTAAGTATGTTAACTCTCTTTTCATATTAATTTTAAAAAAAAACTAATATGCTAGTGCAAACAAAGATAAAAAAAATAAGAAGTTTTTATTTAAATTTAAAATTCTCTTTATGAATAAATTAACCTAGAATTTTACTAGTTTGCTAGTGTAAACAAAGTTGTTATGATAAAAACTATAATTGAGAGATAAGTTAATCTGTTATCAAATAAAAAAAAGAGATTTATTTAAATCAAAATAGTTATTTATGGATAAATTATGTATAATTTACCCATAAATAATTATTTTGATTTAAATAAATCTCTCTTTTTTAATTTATCTTTCGGAGGGAGAGAGAGAGAGAGAGAGAGAGAGAGAGAGAGAGAGAGAGTAGGTAAGATAAAAATAATATAGTTTTATTTAAATTAAAACTAGTTTGCATGGTACAAGATAAAAATACAGTTTTATTTACTATTGTAGGATTAAAAAGTTTATTGTTTATAGGGATGTAGTAAATGGGGCGGGGAATCTCCGTTCCCCGCAGGGACCCGCCCCGGCGGGGCGGGAATTCTTTGAAATAACCCCCGCGGGGCGGGAACGGGGGAAAATCCCTCCCCGCTTCGCGGGGCGGGGAGGGCATTCCCCGCCCCGCTCCCCTCGGGGATCCCCAAGGGGATTCCCCGATTTTTTTAATAATAATAATATATATATATATATATATATATATATATTGAAAATAACTTATATGATTATTTATCTATTTTTTTAAAAAAATTCAATATGAATATATGATTGTAAGGACCAAAAGACCTATTTGACACTTGTCAATTTCTCATAAAAATTTTACAAATATTATTTTAATAATATTAAAATATTTATAACATAATACTAAATTATATTATTTTAAACTAATTTTTATTATTTTATCTCATAATATATAATAAAATTAATTTTTTGAAAATATTGTATGTTTAAAGTTGATAAATAACTTATTTTATCTAATCTTAAATTTATCTTAATTTTTATAGAAAATAAAAAAATCTAATACATAGTATTATTAGAATTTTATGTAATAAAAAAAAATTGGTGGGGACGGGGATTCCCCGACCCCGTGGGGGAGTGAGTGGGGAGAATATTTCCCGTGGGTAATTTGGAGACGGGGAATCCCCGCCTCGTGGGAAGCGGGGATAGGGACAGGGATCCCATTCCCCGCCCGCCCCGCCCCATTTACATCCCTAATTGTTTATTTATTTTATTTAATTTTATAAATTTCCTTATTTTTTTTAAATTTTTCTAATAGAAGGAAGTAACGATGACAATCAAAATGTTGAACTGCCACAGTCACAAAACCATACAAGTGAAAAGATGAGTTTGAGTAATGAGCAACGCAGAGCTATATATGATATGCTTTTATAGAAAAGCATTGATGGAAAGTTGGAAAGAGGGTGACAACTATTGTAGCATCACTATTCTCTATTTCTATATGTAATGTTCAACGCATTTGGAAACAATCAAATTGATTTGACTAGATTGTAAAAGATCCCTTTACATAAACGAACAACCCTTCAATCTTTATCATGTGCCATGAAAGTAAGCAAGACAAGATTGTTTCACCTTCTAAAGTAAGGAGTGATACGTCATCATTCAAATGCTATAAAACCTTTTCTCAAAGAAGAAAATAAAATATCTAGACTACAATTTTGCATATCAATGATTGAGGAAAGTAGCATGCCACATGATCCAACTTTTAAAGGAATGTATAATGTTATTCATATTGATGAGAAATGGTTCTATATGACAAAAAAATCTGAAAATTACTACTTGCTACCCGATGAAGAAGATCCACCACGTAGCTGTAAAAGCAAAAATTTTATTGGAAAAGTCATGTTTTTAGTTGCTATTGCTCGGCCAATGTTTGATTCACAAGGTTCTGAACTTTTCTCAGGGAAAATTGGTATATTTTCTTTTGTCAAAAAAGAAGCAGCTAAAAGGGGTAGTGTTAACAGACTAGCAGGCACATTGGAGACTAAACCGATAACTTCAGTGAATAAAGAAGTTGTAAGATGTTACTTGGTTGAGAAAGTATTGCCCGCCATCAAGGAAAAATGGCCAAGAGAGGATCTAAGGAACCCAATATTCATTCAACAAGACAATGCAAGACCGCATATCGATCATGATGATGATGTGTTTCTCCAAGCTGTTGCACAAGATGGACTTGATATTCATTTGATGAATCAACCAGCAAACTCTCCAGATTTGAATGTGTTAGACCTTGGGTTTCTTAGTGCTATTCAATCCTTACAATATAAGGAGTCACCTAAATAGGTTGATGAACTTATTGATGTTGTTGTGAAGTCATTCAATGCTTTTCCTACAGTGAAGTCTAACCATATATTTCTTACATTGCAATTGTATATGATTGAAATCATGAGAGCAAGGGGATCCCATAAATATAAAATTCCACATATGACGAAGGCAATGTTAGAACGTGAAGGAAATCTTCCTACTCAACTGAAATGCCCTTCTGCATTGGTAGAAGAAGTTCTCAATTATTTAAGTTAAATGTAGAAGGATTCTCTTGTACAACATTGCAAAATCTAAACTTTTTTTTTAAAATAATAATCTTGTTCTTGCATCAGAATGACTTGTACGGCTAATGTTTTCAATTATTCAATATAAATCTGCAAGTCATTTTATAAAATATATCATTTTCATCCATTAAACAAAATGCTTAAGAAGATATGAACTTAACATATTGTCATATTCAAGATTGTAGACAAATAACACACACACACACACACACATATATATATATATATATATATCAACATAAATTAAAATGAAAATACACTAAACAATCCACTGAGACATAAATAAGAGATGATTTCTTTTCGGATAATTTGATTTTTTTCCCAAATAACCCTTTACCAACTATTTGGATTATTTGGAAATAATTTAAAACATCAACAAACTCAAAATCTAATTTTAACAACAAAAGCAATTACTAAAATAAGGGTGTTACTCAATAAAAGTTTGGAAGATAAACTTTTAACATGACCTTAACAACTTCTTGCAATTCTTTTTCCTCAAAAACTTTTTCTCCTTCATCAGGGAATTTGTTCAAGTCAAACTGAAGATCTGCTGGTACATTCAAGTTGAAACGTCGTATATCTTCTTCTTCTTCTACAATAACCTTTTCCTCCAAAGCTTCTTCTCCTTCTTCAAATGATTTGTTCAAGTGAAATCCAAGATCTGCTGATATGTTTAGGTCAAAACATGGTGTATCTTTGTTTTCTTCTTTGATATACATTATATCAAAATCAAATGAAGGTTTAGATCCAACAACTATGGAAAATGGAGTCTTTACATCTTTTTATTTTCTTTATTGTTCTTTAATTTAAAACTAAGTTTATAAAATTATTTAGTGGATTTCATTAATAGATTTTGGAAATTGAAATTCTTTATTAAATAAGGGTAGAGTTGGGAAATTTTTTTTTATCTTGGTAACATAAAACGACAAGTATTTCAGATTTTTTTGCCCCCTAAAACGACATCTAATTCGGAACGGAGGGAGTACAAAATACCAAAACCAAATAGCAAAATTAAAATTTTAATGTGATATAAACTAGTAAATCCCAGGTTATCTAGCCATCGGACTTAAAAGTAATTCTGGGAAAAAGGAGGGACTTCCAAGAGATTTGAAAAAATGAAAGAGTTTTTTGACCCAATGGTAAAGTTGCTTAAACCTCTTTAGCAATTCCTCTAAGATATATATTCTTTCTTTCTTTCTTATTTTTCATTTTCATTGTTTCTTTCTTATTGTTTTTCTTCAACATGCCTTTTCAGTTATAATCAATAATTATTTCAAGATTTAATTTATCTGAATTTTATTGTTCGGGGTTAAAAATACAATGAATATAACGGTGCCAAGAGTCTTCCACAATTACATTGAATGTAACGGTGCGATAGTTTTCCACAATTACGGAAGCAGACTTGCATCTTGATTTTTGCGGAGGCCTAAGAAGAACACACAAATGGGTTGTCATAGAAGAAGTTGAAGTTTAGAGTGGTGCCTTACGTTGGTGCATGCCAAGGTTGATGGTGAATGGGTGATACATCAAATGCGTAATTATTAAACCCAGCGACTCATAACTAAATCAGGCAATTTAACACATTAACGCATCAAACATGCTTAAACACGTTGACTTAAAAGATTCAATATATTTAAACTAAGTTACTATTTAACCATATTTTAAGTTTTTAATTAAAAAAATTGAGGGTCATATAATAAATTTTTGCAAAAAGTTTTTTTACCATATAACTCAATTTATAATGTCAAGAGCAAAACAATAAAATATTGTAAATTTTCTTTTTCTGGAAATATAATTATTATAGAGTATATATTATGTTAAAAAAATAAATAAGTAGCTAAGAAATACATTTTGCATATTGTGGGCTCCTTTCTTTCCACTGGGCCTTTGATTAGGATTGATCGGTTAAAAAGCATGGATTACAAATCAAATTTTAATTTTTTGTAGACTTCAAGGGATTGTGGGTTCATGGTTTCCATTAGGGGCAAGCCCCTAATGTTAATTACCCTGGACATTGTCACAGGAACCTCCTATTAAGAAAATAAGTGTGAATAAGGAAACAAATTGTGACAAATAAATTTCATTCATTTCAATAAACATGAATTTATAGACTTCATTGAAAATACAAGAAGTTTGGAATTTAATCATTTTGACGCAACAAGGATTGTAGTCTTTTATCTTCTTCTGACTATTTTGCCGAAAAGTGCGCTTTGACTTTTGTTGACTTTGGTCTTCGTCAACAGTTGAAATATGCATCTTGAACATGATTTATAAACTGATGAAGTTATATCTTGGATATTTGAATTTGTGTCTTGGACTTGATTTGGAACTTGATTTGAAATTGTCATAAGCTTCATCCTTCAGACTTGTGAAACTTTTTTGCAACTTGTGAACTCTTCAACTCATTAACAATGAGGTTGTTGAGCTCATTTGTTGATTCATTCGAAAGTTGGTATCTTGGACATTTGAATTTGCAACTTTGATTTGATTTGGAATTTCATTTGACTTTTTATAAGCTTCGGCCTTCAAGCTTATGAAACTTTTTGCAACTTGTGAACTCTCCAACACTTTATCCTTGATGTTGTAATAATTTTATTTTTACAAATTAAAATCCAAATCTAAATCAAAGATGTATTTTTGTTAGGGTTTGTAAGGAGAAAATTGTTTTAAATGATTTTATTTTTAAAAATACAAATCTAAATCAAATCAAATTTGATTGGGATGTATTTTTATTATACATATATATATATATATATATATATATATATATATATATATATCTTTTATTCATATAGATATATATATATAGTTTGTTGCCATAAAAACTCTTAATGAAGGAAAACATTTTCCCGTCTTCTTTCTTTCTCTCTTATTACCGGGGTGGACTTGAAATTCAAATGCCGGCAATGGATGAGAAAGAAAGAAGAAGGGGATAATGTAAATAGTAATGGAAGAATCGAATCGTCGCCCACTTACCATCACCACCTCTCATCTCCAACGTCTCCTTTTGTTACTCTCCCACACCTTCTCCTAATTAAGACCTCCATATCCTCTCACTGGCGCAATTTCCATGGCCGCCGCAATTGGGCCGGCCTTCTTAACCCTCTTGACGAGAACCTCTGTCAAGAGCTCCTCCGCTATGGCGACTTCTGTTGAATATGAGCAGAACTTGTCTGGTGTGAAGCTGGCAGAGCACAGTCAGATTTATGGACTATTGAATGAATTTGGTGTTGAGGACTGATTTCTGCAGCTCAGTGTTTGCATGAGAAGAATGTCAACTATTTGTACACAGTGTTTTGTACGAGCATGGCAAATCAGCCTACTTATCTTAATTGTTTTTGTTTACTTTATTTTGAATCCTTGTTTTGTGTGTTGCTTTATCATATTATAATTATGTAAGCTTTGTCTTTGTATCACTCAAGAGAGAAAGCAAGATCAGTTTCATCTATTTCTTTTCTCTCCTCTTCTATAATTGCACCTGATATATCTCTTCATATTCACACAGTGGTATCAGAGATAAGATTGGAAGGTGATGGCATCAAGCAGCAACGCCATGGTCAATATATCTCAGCCTGCGGTGCTGTTGTTCAATGGAGAGGCGTACGATCATTGGAGCACACTCATGAGAGCCCTGTTTAAATCATAGGAGGTGTGGGATGTCATAGAAAAGGGGTTTGATGATAAATAAGCTATTGAAGCTAGGGTTAAGGAGAATCGCAAGAAAGACTCTAAAGCTCTCTTTCTCATCCTTCAGTCCATTGATCCATGTACATCAGGCGTGGTTGAGCCTACATAAAGATTTTCAAGGTTCCTCCAAGTACATCACGGTGAGGAGGCAACGTTTGCGGCACTAGTTTGAAACTATTCTGATGATGGCCAATGAGTCCGTTAAGGACTACGTCTCAAGAGTCCTTTATGTGGTGAATGAGTTTCAGGCTTATGGAGATGAAGTTGATGACGCGACTATGGCAGCAAAGTTGTTGCGAACGTTGTTGCCAAAGTTCGATCATGTAGTTGGCGCTATTGAAGAAGCGCAGGATTTGGATAAGCTCACAATTGATGAGCTTAGCGGGTCATTGTTAACTCATGAATATCTTATCAATCGAACTCAGAATGGAGCTGATGTTCAAGCTCTGCAGGTGAGTACTGAGGGCTCTAATGTTTTTAGCACTCAGTTCCTGTAAGACGGCAACAAATCCAGAGATACTGATCGGCAACAAGGAGACAGAGTTTAAGGCAGAGGTGCATTTTGTGGAAGAGGAACAGGTAGAGGACGGTCTACTAATTTCTCAAGTACAAGTGGAGATGTGAAGATGCAGAACAAAAGCACAATTCAGTGCTACAACTGCAAATGATTCGGTCACAAAAAGGCTCAATGTTGGTCCAAGGTAAAGGAAAGCAACATGGTGGAGCAAAATAAGGTAACCAATCTTTTTATGTTTAAAAATGCTGCCAACTCAGAGCAAGGAAGTGTGTGGATTGTCGACAGTGGCTGCTCAAACCACATGTCTGGTGCACGTGGGCTCTTTCACAAATTAGAGGAGACACAAGGAGAATCTGTGAAGCTTGGTGACAACAAAGAGCTTCAAGTAGGTGGCAGAGGGGCTGTAATTCTCAATACACACTCCGGGAAGACAAGGGTACCGAGAGATGTTCAGTATGTCCCACACTTGGCCCATAACTTGCGTAGTGTGGGACAGTTAATGGGAACAGGCTATGTTGTCTAATTTGATGAAGAAAGCTGTTTAATCAAAGATAAGAAGTCAGGAGCTGTGGTGGCCAAAGTATTGACGACAAAACACAATATGTTTCCATTGGGAATAGAAGAAGTTGCAAGTGTTCTTGTAGTTGAAAATGATCAAAAGATGACTGCATTATGGCACAAACGTTATGGTCATTTACACTGGCAAGGCTTGAGGACTTTGCATGATGATGGGCTTGTGGTTGGGCTTCCAAATGTTGGTAAAAAGAAGGTATGTTGTGAAAGCTGCATTATTGGTAAGCATGTTAGACATGCTTTCTCTGGGAAAGCTGAGCGATTATCCAAAAATCCTCTTGATTTAGTGCATGCAGACATATGCAGTCCAATGCAAGAAGAATCATTGGGGGAGTCTTTATTTTTTACTATTTGTAGATGATTACACCCGTTACAACTAGGTGTATTTCATCAAAAGAAAGTCCCAAGTGTTTGAAGAGTTTGTAATGTATAAGAAGCCAGTTGAAAGGCAGCTTGAAAGGAAGTTGAAATGTCAAAGAAGTGACAGAGGAGGTGAGTTCACAGTAGTTGAGTTTCTAAAGTTCTTTGAAGATGAAGGCATCAGAAGAGAGATGACAACACCTAATACACCTGAACTAAATGGTGTTGTGGAGAGGAAAAACCGCACCATAGTTGAAATGGCTCGTTGAATCATGAAGGAGAGGAGTGTTCCAAATTTTTTATAGGCAGAGGTAGTCTCAATGGCTGTTTATTTACTTAACCGAGCTCCAACAAAGTCATGTGATGAAAAAACACCATATCATGCTTTGAATGGTGTCAGGCCCACAGTGCAACACCTACGCATTTTCGGGTGTATTACCTATTCACGAGTAGAGTCACAGCATCGACAAAAGCTTGATCCCAAGTCTGTAAAGTGTGTGTTTATTGGGTATTATATTGTCTCTAAAGCCTTTAGGCTTTTTAATCCTGCTATTGGCAAGGTATCAGTAAATAAAAGTGTGGAGTTTGATGAAGATTCCAGCTGACCTAGGGATAGTCCAGCTCACAATAAACAAACGTTTGTCTTTGATGGACTTGAAGATACTGAAGATACTGAAGATGGTGATCATGAACAAGTGCAAGTTGAAGACTCATCACCAATGATTTCTCACCCAAATGAAGATGAAGGAAACCATCATACTTCTGTGAGGTATAGATCTTTACGAGATATCTATGACTCTTGTTCTTTTGTCTTAAACATCTCAGACCCTAACACATTCATCACTGAAGCTGTAAACAAGCATGAGTGGCAAGAAGCCATGAAGAGAGAAATTGAATCCATAAATCGAAATTCAACCTGGCATCTCACAGAGCTTCCGGAAGAGAAGAAGGCAATCAGCATGAAGTGGATCTATAGAACTAAGTACCACTCAGATGGAAAGATACTCAAACACAAAGCAAGGCTTGTCATCAAGGGATATGCACAAAAGGAGGATATTGATTTCACTGAGACATATGCTTCGGTAGTGAGGATGGAGACAGTTCGAGTCTTCCTTGCTATTGCAGCACAATGACATTGGCCGGTATTCCAACTTGACGTAAAATCAGCATTCCTCAATGGTGAACTAAATGAAGACGTATATGTACATCAACCAGAGGGTTTCATATACAAAGGCAAGGTGAACCTTGTGTACAAGCTCGATAAGGCCTTGTATGGTTTGCGTCAGGCTCCTCGAGCCTAATATAGCAAAATAGATGAGCATTTTGTCACACAAGGTTTCAGCAGAAGCATCAGTGAACCTACATTGTATAAAAGGAGTGGAAAGGGAGCATAAGTGTTGTTCGTTTGTCTCTATGTCGATGATATAATTTATATGGGAGGTTCTACACAGCAAACTTAAAGTTTCAAGCTTCACATGATGGATCAATTCGAGATGACTGATCTCGGAATCCTTCATTACTTCCTTGGCCTTGAGATCCATCAAAGCAGTGAAGGTATTACTATATCACAAACTAAATATGCAGGTGATCTGTTGCACAAGTTTGGCATGGAAGGTTGTAAATATTTGACAACTCCCATGAATGCCAATGAGAAATTGAAGCTAACTGATGGTACAAGTGAAGGAGATGTTGTGAAATACCGGAGTATGGTGGGTGGACTACTATACTTAACTCACACTCGCCTTGATTTAATCTATGCAGTTAGTTTGGTTTCGCGTTTCATGTGTCGACCCACCATGCAACACCAAGGAGCAGTCAAGCACATTCTGTGCTTTATTGCTAGTACACAGACCTTGGGAGTCCATTATACTCATGCACATGAGTTCAATTTAGTTGGCTATACAGATAGCGACTGGGTGGGGAGTATGGATGACTGAAGTAGCACTTCTGGATGTATATTCAAGCTCGGCTCAAGCATTATCACTTAGGAATCCAAGAATCAAAACTGCACTGCCTTATCATCTACTGAAGCGGAGTACGTCGCAGCAGCTAGTACAGCATGCCAAGCTGTTTGGTTGAGAAGACTTTTGGAAGAATTTGGAGTATTTTCGCCTGATCCTATACTCATTTTGTGTGACAATAGCTCATCCATCTTCATTGCTAAACATCCTGCAATGTATGGGAAAACGAAACATATGGATATTAAGTACCATTTTCTTCGTGATCTTGTTGCTAATGAGACAATTAGGTTGGAGTATTGCAGTACAAAAGTTCAGTTAGCTGATATATGCACAAAAGCCTTGGGGAATCAGAAATTTATTTTGTCTAAGAGATGAGCTGGGAATGAAGAAGTTCAGCTCAAGGGAGGATGTTGAATATGAGCAGAACTTGTCTGGTGTGAAGCTGACAGAGCATAGTCAGATTTTTGGACTATTGAATGAATTCAGAGTTAAGGACTGATTTCAGTAGCTCAGTGTTTGCATGAGAAGAATGTTAACTATTCATAAACAGTGTTTTGTACGAGCATGGCAAATCAGCCTACTTATCTTTATTGTTTTTGTCTACTTTATTTTGAATCCTTGTCTTGTGTGTTGCTTTATCTTATTATAAGTATGTAACCTTTGTCTTTTCTCTCCTCTTCTACAATTGCACCTGATATATATATCTTCATAATCAAACATCTTCGTAACCTCTGCCTCCAACGTTTTCTACTCGAAGTCTCCAACCCTTCCTCTCCTCGCCCTTTCTTCCTCCCTGATCATTCTTACCTTGTCATCGAATCATCACCTTCGATGACTCCAGCATGAATCCGTTGAGCCAACACCCAGCTACGGTCGAGTGTGGTTTATGGAATCTCTTTAACACTCCAGGCTCTCAAGTATCCAGCCTCGCTGACGCTATGGTTCAAGAGGTTCAGCGGTTAATGGACAAGTACGCCGGAGAAGAACTGAGCATCACTGTGACCGGACACAACCTCAGCTCCTCTCTGGCTCTGCTTGTCACCGACGAGCTTAGCAGCGCCATCAGTGTTCTCCTTCGGTGGGCCTCTGGTTGGGAACAAGGCGTTCGCTGACCGAGTCTACGTGATCAAGGTTACATTTTGTGATTATATTAATTGTGTATGGTTATCAATGTGAATGTGATCATTTGTTGGATTAAATGAATTCATTATTTAATTAGGTTATATTTATTATTGACAATAACAATGAACGCCTGAATGGCAACTTGGAATTCACACGTTGCTTAGTGGTCGGTTAACCATGTTAATAACACACGAGCTTCACCAAATCTAAATTTATTCAATTATGGGACTCTCCAATTATTTTAAATTTTTTGTTTTCATAATTATTCCTGAAAAAGAAAATATGAGAATAACACCTAATTAAATCCTCATCATTTTGTCTTGAATATATATATATGGGGTTTGATGATGCATATCACTGTCCTTAATGATGGTTTTGGTGAGAGTTATCGTCTTTCCAATTTTCATATTTACTTTTCTTTTTTATTAATTTGGTCTTATGCTACAATAGGAAGTTTGTTTCTCATTATTTATTGATGGTACAACTAAATTCTCAATTAGCCTATATGACTATATGACTTTGTCATGCATCGTGATTTAGAAAATAAGCCTATAATTAATTGTGAATATTGCTTTGATATTGTCCACGTCCCAGAGGTTTTCATGGGATCCCTATTCTTCACCATCTCCAGCATCATTTCAAGAAAATATCTTTTTGACCTCTCTCGATCACCCCTAGCTTGTAAGAGTTCCTAAGCAGTCATGTAAAGCTTTCTTTTGTGTTATTGTATTTTCCACTTCACGCTTGACAATTGTAGTGTACAATTACATAGAAAAATTAATTTAGTATATGATCATTTATAAAGATTTGTATAAATAGAGCTTTATTATTATTATTATTATTATTATTATTATTATTATTATTATTATTATTATTATTATTTGTAAAACTTCAAAGGTCTCAATATGATTTATAAGTGTTATAACTAAATTCTCAATATAATTAAGTGTTATAAAAAAACATTTATTTTGATATTTATATAATTTATTTTTTTCTTATTTTTATAACTTTTAGCCATTATAGTCCATTATAGTCCATGTGTTAAGTTAAAACTTCTATTTGTTATTGGATTTTCGAAAAGGGTACTATAATAGTTTATTATTTATACACTTAAATAGTTAGTAAACTATAGAATCTTTAATTAGGCATTAAAAATTCTTAGAAATTTGTACTAAATCATAATATTAAGGTTTATTTATCTTTCTTGTTAAGGTTTTATATCTTAAGTTTTTATACATTTGTTTATTAAAGTTTTATATTTTAATTGAGTTTAATTTAACGTTATATTATTATTTTTATTTTTTTCAACATTACAATTTTTAAAAATGTTATGATTTAATTTTATTGATTTGTTATATTTATTATTGTATTATTTCTTAATCCCCATAAGGATCTCTATAGGGGTGTGAAATTGGGTTTTTCTCTGTTGGTTCCCAATTTTGAATGTAAATCGAGAATCTTATCTAGCTGGGTGAGTGAGTAGAGAGAGATTCTCTGTCTCACCTTGTGGCTATTTCTATTTACAGAGAAGACTTTCTTATTTTTATTTTCATTTTATATTTATTTGTTTGTTTTTGAGGAGGTCGGTACCTTTGAATTCTTTTTTATTATATATATATATATATATATATATATATATATATGTATATATAGAAAGATATATATTTATATACACAAATGAGTGAAATAAGATATTTATTCTTTCTTTCTTTTCTTATTTTTCATTTTCATTTTCATTTTCATTGCTTCTTTCATATTGTTTTTCTTCAGCATGCCTTTTCAAAAATAATCAATAATTATTTCAAGATTTAGTTTATCTGAATTTTATTGCTCAGGTTAAAAATACATAGAATATAATGGTGCCAAGAGTCTTCCACAATTACATTGAATGTAATTGATGCAGGTGCAAAGCAAGCAAGACTTGATGCAAGCTCAGAATAAACAAGACCAAGTGTTGAGCACTTGGACATTGAAGAATTTTCAGAAGAACACCCAGTCTTTAGTGAAACTCTTCATGAAAACTATAGCAACTGCATTGTCTATAAGATGCAAATAACCTATGGTTGGAAAGCGAATGAAGTCTAGTTTCCAACCCAACAAATTTCATATCAATTGGAGTTTTCTAGAGGGAGTTATGGCTGTTAGACTGAAGACATATCAAGTTGACTGGTTTCAGCAAACTCCTTTACTGTCTTTTTCTGCAGCCTCTTTTTGTGCCTTAATTATCTCTTAAGTGTTTGTTAGTTTAATGACTTTGTTTATCTTTAAGTTTTCCTATTCTTGGAGGGTTGTTCCAAGAGTTATATACTTGAAGTGGGTGCCAAAGGGGGGACAGCTAGTGTGTGGCTGGAGAGTTGAAGGCTGTGCCTCATCTTCTTGGTTCTTTCCTTTGAGCTTTTGCAGGCCATTGAGGAGAACTCCATCAACTCTGTATCTCTTTGGGCTGATCCAGAGAGTGGTGAGTGGTCAGGTCCTGTATCCGATCGTGGACTTCGTTCGGTGGTGGATCTCATACCTTTCTCATCCGTTTTTGTTACATTATTTCCGCATCAGTAATGGTGCAATAGTCTTCCACAATTATGGAAGCAGACTTGCATCTTGATTCTTGCATAGGCCTGATAAGAACACACAAATGGGTTGTCATAGGAAAAGTTGAAGTTTAGAGTGGTGCCTTACGTTGGTGCATGTCAAGGATGATGTTTTTGCTGCAACCTTGTTATGATGATGAGGATGGATAGTTGTTGAAGAAGATTGCTGATAAATGCTGCGTTTTATTG
The DNA here is from genome assembly GCF_009730915.1 of Dioscorea cayenensis subsp. rotundata. NCBI lineage: Eukaryota > Viridiplantae > Streptophyta > Magnoliopsida > Dioscoreales > Dioscoreaceae > Dioscorea > Dioscorea cayenensis. Next base: position 43,751 of record NW_024087235.1, read on the forward strand.
TTGTGGCCTTCAACATTATAGTCACTCAACTTTTTGACTTGAAGAAGATTGCTGATGAAGGCTTGGGTAAATTATCTAAATAGTCACTCAACTTTTCGACTACTATTTAAGTCACTAAATTATAAAAAGTTTTAATTTGGTACCTATACTTTAGATTCACATTTAACTAGGTCATGCGTGTTAACACTATCAACGAGAGGCTTACATGGCATTACACATCACACAACTTATGCCATGCTAGCCATGCAACATCATGGTCTCTCTTTTTTGTGTGCGATCTCAAGTTGTATTTGAAGCTAAGTTACTTTTAATTATATTTTTAAATCTTTAATTATATTATCAAGATGAAATATCATAATATTATTATATTGTGCCACATGGCATATCTAAAGTAGCATAAATTGTGTGATGGTTTATGCCATGCCAATCTCCCGTTTATAGTGTTAGCACAAGTGATTCAATTGAACATGAATCTAAAGTTGAGGTACTCAATTGAAATTTTTTATAATTCAATGACTCAAATAAGAGTAGCCAAATAGTTGGGTAACTATTTAAATATATATTTTTTTCTCACCATGTTTATATCTCCCCATCTTTTTCTCACTCTCTCCTCATTCCTCCTCCCAAAATAGAAAAAAAAAAAAAAACACCCAACCCTGAAAAACTTAAAAGAGCTTAGTGCTTTGTACCATCTAGAGGTAACTCCTCTTCTAGTTGAGTGACCTACTAAGAAAGTGAAATCAAAACCTTAAAGCTTCACACCATCTAAGGATGCCATTCTTGCAGTACCATAGTCAGGCTCCCCTTTGGTACTTGAATGGTCTACTTGGCTGTCCTTTTGTTGCACCCATAACTCAGGTTTTGCATGAATTTAACCCTGGGAACACCTCACTTAGTCTTACCAACTATTTTTGCTTGCTAAAAAAGGGTGAGGGTTTTTCTCAGGAAAGTGCAGGCTTGCATATACCCCCACACACATTGCCATGAGGTATGGCCAGGGTCCTGTGCAACCTGCCTTGTACCCAGACGGCAGGTTACGTACAGTGACTAGCAAGTCATGTGGCCAACTGTGCGCCTGTACAGTCGCCCGCACCGCCCGACCAGCATGCGTTATAGCCAGGCCTTGCTCTCGCACTACTGGATGCACAGCATGGCCAGGCAACTGTGAGCCCATATGCCCAGCTCCACAGCATGGGTTTGTTCTTCCCCTTTTATCTTGTCATACTCATTTTCACCTTTGAATGAGAAAACCAAACCCTTGATCTCCTTCATTTTCTTTCTTGTTTGAAAACACTTTTCTCATTCTTCTTCTTGGAACCAACATAGTGGTGAGGCTTTGGCAAGGAGCGAGACACTGTAGGGGAGTCGGGTATGAAGCATTAGCCCAACAAGTATATGAAGTGGATTATCTTATGATGCATAGTTCTATATATAAGGAACTAAAAAGACTTATTTTCTTGGACGACATGCTTTCCATGTTTTCAGGATTAAACTCTCTAAAATGTCTTGTTGGGTGTTATGATTCCTTCTATTGAACTGGCATGTTATTTATTGTTTAGTGTAACTTTGGCATGTTGCTTACCTATATGATCTATAAAAATGAGTATGCGCATATATATATATATATATATATATATGATTTGCAAAATATATGTTGATGCTAACTATGGTTTGAAGTATTTACTTTTTAGAATGATAGTTTCATTTGATGACATGTTTGGATGGTGTCGTGGGGGAAAGGGGTTTAGCCTCACCTATTGCAGTAGAGGATTCCTACAGTCCGGCCTAGATATAGAGGTGGTGTGGTGGGCTCTATTTATGTTCATATTTCAGGGGACAAAGATAATGACTAATTGGGTGGGGATTTAATCTTTGGATACACTAAGGATCCAGAGCCACCACATAGGGTGGAGGCAAGTGTTATTTTTCTGAAGTGATATAAGTGATATGACTTTCATCACTTCTTATATTTATTTTGCAGGAAGTGCCATGCCTGTGAAGTGATCAGTTTCCCACTTCTAATGTTCATTTCAATAAGAGTGGTGTCACTTCTAAATAACTTTCGTAACATATATCTTTCGCCGAAAGTGGAGGAACTACAACAAAAATAAACATATATTTAATAAGATTATAATTTAAAATAAATTAATACTTTATATTTTTACAAACTCAAATATTTATAATTTATATAATTTTTTAACTTTTATATTTTATTTTAATTTTTAATAAACAAATTTAAATATTTATACAAATTCAATTATTTTCATATTAAGCAAAATTTATTTTCTTTTACTATATTATTTTAACTTTTTAGGTAACAAATTTAAATTTTTATATGAATGATGATCTTTGGTAAAGTTGATTAAATTGTTGGGCATCATCCTTACTATTTAACCATATTTTAAGGAAGTTTTTAATTAAAAAAATTAACGGTCATATAATAAATTATTGAAAAAAAATTCTTTACCATATAACTCAAGTTATAATGGCAAGGGCTAAACAATAAAATATTGTAAATTTTGTTTCTAAAAATATAATTTTTATAGAGTATATATTATGTTAAAAAATAAATAAGTAGCTCAATAATACATTTTTGCGCGCACACACACATATATATAACAATACATTTTTTGCAAATTTATTTTTGTCGGATTTATAGAATTATTTTTCATAATAACATTACATAAAAAATATATATAACAAACTTATAATTTAAAAAAAAAATTTAAATTATTCTTTACCCAATAAAAATAATAAAATGTTTTATCAAATCAAAACAATAAAAAAAAGAAATCAAATATGTCAGAAATATCAAACTAAGTAATGAGAAGTTACATGACGATGAGGACTAGAACAGAGGAATAAATATATATATATATATATATATATATATATATATATATATATATATATATATATATATATTAGTGATTAAATTGTTGAATTGATATGTTTTTTCTTTTTTTGTTTTTTTAGCCTTGTAAAATTTAAATTTATGATAAATACATAACTTATATATATATATATATATATATATATATATATATATATATATATGATCTGATTTAGTTACTCATTTTTTATTCTCCCCATGCCAAAATATTCAAATTAAATTACTATTTAGCCATATTTTAATATTTTTTAATTAAGAAAATTGACGACCAGTAGATTTAGAATGATTGTGTTATTTAAATGATTAATGATTAATCTCATATTTTAGATGAGATTTGTTAAGATTTGTAAAGATAAAGTTGTTTTAGATGATTTTATTTTTAAAAATTTAATTCTAATCCAAATCGAAATTCATGTATTCTAGTTAGGATTTGTAAGGATAAAGTTGTTTTAAATAATTTTATTTTTACAAATTCAAATCCAAATCTAAATCAAAATTTATTTTTGTTCGGATTTGTAAGGATGATTTTATTTTTAAAAATACAAATCTAAATCTAATCAAATTTGATTGGGATGTATTTTGATTATATATATATATATATATATATCTTTTATATATATATATATATATATATATATATATATATATATATATATATATATATAGTTTATTGGCCTGAAAGCTTTTATGAAAGAAAACATTTTCCCGTCTTCTTTCTTTTTCAGCCACTGCCTGGGTGGATTTGAAATTCAAATGCCTGCAGTGGATGAAAAGAGCAAAGAAGGGGATAATGTAAATAATAATGGAAGAATCGAATTGTCGCCCACCACCTCTCATCACCAACATCTCCTCTTGTTACTCTCCCATACCTTCTCTGAATTACGACCTCCATCTCCTGGCGTAACTTCCACGGCCGCAGTAACTGGGCCGGCCTTCTTGATCCTTTCTTACCGTGTCACCAAATCCCTCCATGTCACCTACGACGACTCTAGCGTGAATCCGTTGAGCAAACACCCAGCTAAGGTCGAGTGTGGTTTCTGGAATTTCTTTAACACTCCAGGCCCTCAAGTCTCCAGCCTCGCTGACGCTGTGGTTCAAGAGGTTCGCCGGTTAATGGACAAGTACACTGGAGAAGAACTGAGCATCACTGTGACCGGACACAACCTCGGCACAGCACTGGCTCTACTTGTCGCCGACCGAGACACAACCTCCGAAGATCATCATTCATATAATTTAAATTTTTATATGAATGATGATCTTCGGAGGGCCTCAGGTTGGCAACAAGGCGTTCGTTGACCGAGTCTACGTGGTCAAGGTTGCATTTTGTGATTATATTAATTGTGTGCGGTTATCAATGTGAATGTGATCATTTGTTGGATTGAATGAATTCATTATTTAATTAGGTTATATTTATTATTGACAATAACAATGAACGCTTGAATGGCAACTTGGAATTCACACGTTGCTTAGTGGTCTGTTAACCATGTTAATAACACACGAGCTTCACCAAATCTAAATTTAATCAATTATGGGACTCTCCAATTATTTTAAATTTTTTGTTTTTATAATTATTCCTGAAAAAAAAATATGAGAATTACACCTAATTAAATCCTCATCATTTTGTCTTGAATATATATATATATATATATATATATATCATATATATATATGGGGTTTGATGATGCATATCAATGTCCTTAATGATGGTTTTGGTGAGAGTTATCGTCTTTCCAATTTTCATATTTATTTTTCTTTTTTATTAATTTGGTCTTATGCTACAATAGGAAGTTTGTTTCTCATTATTTATTGATGGTACAACTAAATTCTCAATTAGCCTATACGACTTTGCCATGCATCGTGATTTAGAAAATAAGCCTATAATTAATTGTGAATATTGCTGTGATGTTGTCCAGGTCCCAGAGCTGTTCATGGGATCCCTTTTCTTCACCATCTCCAGCATCATTTCAAGAAAATATCTTTTTGACCTCTCTCGATCACCCCTAGCTTGTAAGAGTTCCTAAGTAGTCATGCAAAGCTTTCTTTTGTGTTATTGTATTTTCCACTTCACGCCTGACAATTGTATTGTACAATTACATAGAAAAATTAATTTAGTATATGATCATTTATAAAGATTTGTATAAATAGAGCTTTATTATTATTATTATTATTTTTATTATTATTATTATTATTATTATTATTATTATTATTATTATTATTTATAAACCTTCAAATTTCTCAATATGATTTATAAGTGTTATAACTATGTCCTCATTTGTATTTTATAATTTTATAATAAACATTTATTTTGATATTCATCTAATTTATTTATTTTTTCTTATTTTTATAACTTTTAGCCATTACGGTCCATGTGTTAAGTTAAACCTTCTATTTGTTATTGGATTTGGAGAAAGGATACTCTAATAGTTTAATATTTACACACTTAAATAGTTAGTAAATTATAGAATCTTTAATTAGGCATTAAAAATTTTAGAAATTTGTACTAAATCATAATATTAAAGTTTATTTATCTTTCTTGTTAAGGTTTTATATCTTAATTTTTATACATTTGTTTATTAAAGTTTTATATTTTAATTGTGTTTGATTTAACGTTATATTATTTTTATTTTTATTTTTATCACCATTACAATTTTTAAAAAATATTATAATTTAATTTTATTGATTTGTTATATTTATTATTTTATTATTTCTTAATCTCCATATGGATCTATATAGGGTTGTGAAATTGTGTTTTTCTCTGTTGGTACCCAATTCTGGATGTAAATTGAGAATCTTTAGTCTAGCTGGGTGAGTGACTAGAGAGAGATTCTCTGTCTCACTTTGTGAGTATTCCTATTTATAGAGAAGACTTTCTTATTTTTCTTTTTATTTACTTTATTTGTTTGTTTAGAGGAGGTCAGTACCTTTGAATTCTTTCTCTCTCTCTCTCTCTCTCTCTCTCTCTCTCTCTCATATATATATATATATATATATATATATATATATATATATATATATATATGAGTACAATAAGATATGGGAAAAAGTACTCTGCAGTCTCTGAAACTTTTTATTCTTTCCAAAACTCCTTTTGACAAAATATTATTCTCTGTAGTCCCTCCTTTTTATAACTAGTTCCATTTTATATTCCGGTCACTTATGAGAGTTCAAATTTTGTTTGACAACACACAAATTTGAATAGATTTGTCAAATAGTAAGCAGATACACAAAAAACTAAAGAGCAAAACTAAAAACTGAAGATGATGTAAGAATAATAAATACAAAATACCAAAACCAAATAGTAAAATTAAAATTTTAACGTGATATAAGACTAGTAAATCCGAGGTTATCTAGCCATTGGACTTAAAAGTAATTCTGGGAAAAAGGAGGGACTTCTTAGAGATTTGAAAAAATCAAAAAGTTTTTTGACCCAATGGTAAAGTTGCTTAAACCTCTTTAGCAATTCCTCTAGGATATATATTCTTTCTTTCTTATTTTTCATTTTCATTTTCATTGTTTCTTTCTTATTGTTTTTTTTTCAACATGCCTTTTCAGTTATAATCAATAATTATTTCAAGATTTAATTTATCTGAATTTTATTTTTCGGGGTAAAAATTACAGTGAATATAATGGTGCTAAGAGTCTTCCACAATTACATTGACTGTAATGGTGCGATAGTCTTCCACAATTACGGAAGCAGACTTGCATCTTGATTTTTGCAGAGGCCTAATAAGAACACACAAAGTGGTGCCTTAAATTGGTGCATGCCAAGGTTGGTGGTGAATAGGTGATACATCAAATGCGTAATTATTAAACCTAGCGACCCATAACTAAATCAGGCAATTTAACACATTAACGCATCAAACATGCTTAAACACGTTGACTTAAAAGAGTCAATATATTTAAACTAAGTTACTATTTAACCATATTTTAAGTTTTTAATTAAAAAAATTCAGGGTCATATAATAAATTTTTGCAAAAAAGTTTTTTTTACCATATAACTCAATTTATAATGTCAAGAGCAAAACAATAAAATATTGTAAATTTTTTTTTTCTGGAAATATAATTATTATAGAGTATATACTATGTTAAAAAATAAATAAGTAGCTTGTCACTCCCCGAACCTAGCTCTATGGACCTGGGACGCCGACAAACGGCCGTACAGCTACAAGGGTGAAACCATGTAGGCATACAAGGCCTCAAAACCTGATCCAAAACAGAACAAAGAATCAAACTCAGTGGATTGCAAAAAATAATATAAATTTATACAAATAAAACACAGCCCACATAAAAAAGGGGACTTAATACATGCTAATACTCGACGATTGTCTAACGATCCCCGCTAAGCTATCCGCCACTCAACTCTACTCTTGATTTGAAAAGATATTAAACAATAAACTATGAGCTTTACAGCCCAGTAAGCACCCACTAAAAAAAAATTATAGGGATATGTGGGATCGAAAATATGTGCCCTGGCGTCGTGTCGGTTAAGAAACACCAGGCGATATGTCGAATCACAAATGTTATTTTTATTTTGTTTATTTTTATCTTTGTGGGCTCTTCCATTCCTAATAGAGGCAAGCCTCTGTTATTAATTACCCTAGACTGAAATCTTAGGAACGTCCGATTAAGGGCTCAAGTACAAGTAAAGACAAGAAAATGTATAGATTATGAATTTCATTATTTATCTATTACATATACATATATTAGTATTACATCAATATGAATATATAATTTATATATATATATATATATATATATATATATATATATATATATATATATATATATATATAGTATATATATATATATCTATTATATCGCATTGCCTATCGCATTGCGCTTGTCGCCTTTGAGATATATATCTCATCACCGCCTTAAAATTTCTCATAGTTTCATCATCATTGCATAAAGCCATCTAATAGACATATCCAATCATTATAATTGATGCATATACTATTTTAAGTGATCTTCTTGTTTGATTGTTAAATCATCACGATCTTGAACTCTTCAAAGCTTATAACACCATTTCCATAAAATAATATCAAACCTCCTGATTATTATCATACAGTCCTCCATGCTTTTGGACTCACCAAAGACAGCCAAAAGATCTTTTGAAGCTTTTGGGTGTGATATAACCATTTCCTTCAGTTTCATACATTTTAAAAATTGTTTTCATTAAAGTTTTGCACTTATCTTCCTCTCATTGGCGTCCAACTTAATCAAACACTTGTTATATTATATGATCCTTCAAGAAGCTTCCTGGAAAAACATGGAGCTCTTAATAAGCTTTTCAAATTCTCGTGTGATCCCACAAACACATCCCCAAACGGTGAGAAGCAACCAAATATTAAATTCTCATATCACTACTCATTGCATAAATCTATCTCCTTTTTCATACTTAGGCTTTTCAAATATCTGATGGGGGTGTGTACATGCTTGCATGCATTCATATTATATATATATATATATATATATATTTAACTATTCCCATATATATATATATATATATATCTCTTCATAGTGGGCCCGCCTTTTTTAAAAGAAATTTTAATTCATGTGAGTACATGCATACCATAGGTCCATAGCATCATTTTATTTATATATTTTATTTTATTTCTTGTCATGTGCATGGATGGATAGTGGCGGGCCCATGTTCCTTTATTATATATAAATGCAAGATTTTGAAGCTTTTTATATTTGAGTTTCTCATGCATGGCAAGTGATTTCCTCCGTCCATGCACGTACAAGCTAGGGTTGGAGCTAACACTATAGTAAATTTATCCCCAACACTCATCAGATACACTTCTATATTGAAATTAAATTGTATGAGTATATCGAATTTCAATAGGATCAACCGGAGTTAGGGTGAAGATATCCTCGGAGAGAAGCTCAACACCATTGTTTAACCAGGTTTTTTTAGTTTCCAAAATGAAGAAACACTATTTGTGAGATGAGGTCGCCGCTTGGGTTTTCTAATGCGTCGGTGAACAGTAATGATGACGTACGGCTACTCGTCGAACATGAGAGAGGAGGCGGCGCCAATACCATGAGAAGAAGCAGAGGCCACAATCTATATCTGAACTTTGAAATTTCCTTAGTAGAGAGAGTAAGAGCAGCATGCCTTGCTTGCCATTCATTAAGATCTTGCCACACGTTTAACACCATGGGAGACTCGGTTTTTTTGATATATTCAGTACACTTGAGAGCCTCTATCGAGGCCTCAATTGTAAGGTCCTATAATCTCTTCACTGTCTCAGAAACAAACTCCTAAGAGAGCTGCACAGCGTCTCTTGTAAACCCCTGCAACCACTTCGCAATCTTCTCGGTGAAATTCTGAGCTCACTGCCATAGGTCCATAGTAGAGACGCCGGCCTTCCTATAAATCAAGTTGGTCACCAACTTTAATATGTAAAGACATCTCATTGACATCGGCAACGTTGATGAAAGATTTGATCACCGATCACGACTCAAAGAGAGCAAGCTGGAAGTGGTTGGAGTAGAAGTCATCAAGCTGACTTCTGCCATTCGTACTATTCAGCAAGGACAGAGCATAGGCAGCTGATAAACCAACCGTGTTGATACTAGCGAAGTTACATTCTGTTATAACCCAGCCCGTTACTGTAGCAACTTTATAAAGCCCAACACTTTAGCACGGGTACTGTAGCAACCCGAAAATACTTTTCTTCCCTTCTAAAAGTTTCAGCCCCTCTCTTCCATTTCCCATTCATGCTTGTTGGAAACCCTAGCCATGTCCTTCTCCTCTTCTTGCTTTTAATGGTTAAAGATAGGTAAGTAATTCTTGTTTCCATTAAGTTTCATTTTGTGTTCTTGTTGATAACCTTAGTATAAACTTAGGGTTTGTGTTCTTCTTATTTTCTCTCTTATTTTCCCTAGATTAATGGAAGTAGAGAGGATGAGAAGAGAAGATGGCAAGGTGAGTGGGCTAACCGAATCATTCTTGATTTATTTTGGTTCTTGTAAATTATTTGCATGTTTGGGTGTTGTTTTGGCATGATGTTGATTGGAAACTTGGCATTTGTTTGCTACAATATCATACTTGTTGTTAATTGGGTCCATGACAATATAAGGCCTTGGGAGTTATATTTATGGTGAATTATGCAAGTGTAGATTAGTGTGTAAAGAAATCATATTTTGAGTTATGCTAAAGTCCATGGAATGGAATTTGGGTGATGCACATAAGGTGTTTGACTAATTGCCTCCTAGTGTTGAATACAAATATTTGGGGACATAATTGTGAGAATTGTGTGATTTAATTTTGTAATGGCTTCAATGGTATTGATGGGCTTAGTTGTTAGTTTGTATGAGCACTCCTTCATATGAAGGAATAATAAATGTGGATCCCTTGTTTGTTACTAAAGATGAGTTGAAATTCTTAAATGCATTTGATTGATCTCATGTGTGGGTGATAATATGTATATCTTGTGGAATTTGGTTAGGAATCAAGAGGTAAGGAATGTGTTTTTATACATATCATGGTTTGTGTTAAAATACTAGAATGTAAGAATTATGAGAAGATGAACATTTTACATTATAGATTATAAGTATATGTATGTTGGCAAGGGAAATTTGTTTATGTGAGGGAGTTATGTTTATGTAATTTTTTGCATGAGTTTGGAAGAGATTGGAAATGCTTTGATGATATGTCGGGATGATGCGAAGGAGTTAGAGAAAGGGGGAGCGATGTATGCTCATAATAAAATGTAAGATATTGATAAAAACTTATGTGATGAGAACTAAAGCATGAATGTTCAAGAATGAAAATAATAATGTGAGTTGCTTTTGAATCTAGAGGAATGGGCTAGTATGAAGCTAGGATTGAAGACATTTTAGGGTGAGATGACATGACAATTATGGCCGGTAAAGAATTGAAAAATTGGTGAGTTGCTTGGGTGTTATTGCATCTTGGATATTAGAGGTGACCTTGACCTAATGTTAATTCAAAATTGGGGTAATTGCTTTATATAGCTTATGTTGGTTGATGTTCAAGGGTTGTTTTAATATTGGAAGGGAAAACTAGGTTTATGCCTTTGAAATGATAACTTGTTTTAGATGAACAATTATGATAAGATACATTATTGATAAAATCGAAATGATGGGGAAAAACCAAGGGTGTGGATTGGATTTATAGATTAGAAGTTTTGATTTATTAAAGACTTGTGCAAGATGATGTACTACAGGGAATCTTAAGGTTTAGCTTGATTTTTCTCACTTCTGGGGACAAAACTTTGGGAAGCATTTGACAAGAAAAATGTTCAGTATGGTCCTGAGTTTCATTCGGCAAAATATCTTTGCAATTGTTAGTATGATCTTGGAGTTATGTGTTGTGAAATGGAACAGGTTAGAAGTGATATTATGCCGAGGCCTTAAGAGTGTAATTCCCAGGGTGTTTGGTTTTTATTTGATGATTTATTCATTTGGTAAATTTTGTGCATAATTTCTGTTCCTTCAGTTATTTTCCCTAATGTGGGATTATGAAGTTCTGTATTTCTGTTCGTGTGAGTATCTGGGAAATTCATGAATACTCTGTATTTTTGACTATGATGTTTTGTGTGAATGATTTATTATATCATTTTGCTTACTTTTATATAACCTATTCTCTTTATTTAGTTATTTGCCCCGGACTGAAAACTTGGAATTTATTAGTATTTCTGCGTTTATTTGAACTTCTGAATTTGCAATTTTTGAACTTGAACTCTGTGTTTTTGGTGTATAATTATTTATTTGTTTATTTTGTTTTTGCATTAATTATTCGGTATTTCCTCTGTCTGTATTCTGTATCTCTGCGGTTTTAGTACATCTCCATTTTTGGCTCGCCCAGCTAGGAGCAGTAAGTCCTAGCCATGTGCACATGTTTTCTGTAGTAGCGCTACCCCCCCGACTGCGGTCGAAGATCCGGCTACGGCTGTTGATATTCTGTTCTGTTCTGTTCCGACTTCACAGTCGAAGATCCAGCCTCGTGCTGTTGATTTCTGTTATTAGTCAGGGAGATGTACATGTCTGTTTTGCATATTTTCGGCATTTCTGAGTATCTCTGTATTATGAGCATTCTCTGTATTTCCGTTCTGCTATTATTTTGCCATTATGTATGGAAAGTATTATGTTTGGGAATGTTTCGATAACCAATTTCTGTATTCTGCTGGTATTTTGAGTTTTCTCGTGTTTTTTACCCCACTCACTGAGTAACCGAGTTACTCAGCCTCTCTTCTTCTATCTTTTCAGGTACTCGACTCTTAGGTTGTGCTTAAGACCTTGTTGATCAGCCAATGCTAGGATGGATCCATTAGGGTTGTCGTTTTCTTGTATATTTTTGTTATTAACCTGTATTTATATGTTGGATTCTCTTTCTTCTTTCTTTTAAATTTCTTCTCTCTTTCTCGTCCTCTTCCTCGTCTAGAAGGTTGTCTAGCATTGGTGTTGGCAACGATGTTTTCATCGAACTGGACTTTATCATGTCTTCCTTCCTTTTTTTTTATTCGATCGTTAAATCAAGTGGAGATTTCCTTGTCATCTTCTCCTTCAGAGCTATCCTCACATTCAGGCCTCGCAATCTCTAGCATCGCGGTATCAGGAGGAGGGCTCTGACGGCAGCAGCAACAGTGGTGACAACAGTGTTGATGACAGTAGCGGCAACGACAACGGGCAACGATGGCAGCAGCGGAAAAAGTGAACACCAACGGCATGCAGCAACGACAAAAATGAGCAACAAAGGCAGGCAGCAACAACAACAACGACAACAACAATGGGAGTGGCTTTTTTTTTTATTATTTATGATATAGGGGGGAGAAACACCTTCTTCTTCTTTTTCCTTCTTCAAATGCTGTGCTCTTCCTTCGTCTTCTTCTTCGCTCTCCCTTCTTCTTTTCTTCGTCCTCCGTCTCTCTCCGGTTCCTTCGTCTTCTTCTCTAATTCCTTCTCTTTGGTTCGTTCTTCTTCTTCGTTCTTCCTTTTTCTGGTTCGTTCTTCTTCTTCGCTCTTCCCTTTCGTTCTTCACAACCTCATCAAGCTTTTTTTTTTAGAGTCTTTCGTCTTCACAGGCTCCTCATCAAAGGAAGCAACTTTACTATATATATATGTATTTCTTCAGTGATGATGATGAAACACGGCAACGACGACAGGCGGCAACCTTTTTTTTTTTCTTTTTTTTTAATATGTGTATATATATATGGATATAGGTTTGGAGGAGAATGAGAACCTTCTTTTGCTTTTTCGTCTTTCTCCTTCCTTCTTCCTTCTTCGATCTCGCATCTTCTTTTCTTTTTGTCCTCCTCTTCTTCTTTGTTTTCAATCTTCGATTTTCCCTCTTTGGTTTTCTCCGCCTCTTCCCTCTGGTTCCTTCGGATGATCCATCTTTAAAGACTTTCCATGGCGGTTGCGCGGTTACGCTGATCGTGGTGGAGAGACGTGGAGCAGTTGCTGCATGGCCGCATGAGCATGAAGACCACGACAAGCCCATTCTCTTTTATTTGTTTATTATTTATTTATTATATATATATATTTATGATTATATATATTATATATTACATATTAAATATTTCATTTTAATTTTGGATGATCGTGGGGTAACTACGCCTGACGCCCCACGTTCCCCACCCTTTATTTTTATCGTATTTTATTTTAGTTTAATTAATTATATTTATGTATTTATTTTATCTTCCTTTGATTTATATATCTATATATATTTATATATTTATACTTATATATTTTATTTTTATTTGATTTTATTATTATTGTTTTATTTTTATTTTATTTTTTTATTTTTATTTTATTTTTTTATCTGATTTGGATATTTATTTATTTATTTATTATCTTTATCTGATTTTTTTATCTTTATCAATTTTATATATATTATTTGTATTATTTATTTTTTTTATTATTATCATTAGTTTATCTATATATATATACATCTATTTAATACTTTTTTTTAATTTTTAATTTTTTTATTTTTTTTATTATATTTTTTTAATTATTTTTTTAATTAAATTTTTTTTAAATTTTTTTAATTACTATTATTATTTATTATTATTATTATTTTAAAATTTATTTTTTTTAATTTTTTTAATTTCTTTTATTTTTTTAATTTTTTATTATTATTAAAAATTTTTAATTTTTTTATCATTATATATATATATATATATATATTTTATTCATATCATATATATCTCATTATTATTATATTTATTATTATTATTATCATTATTATTATTTATTATTATATATGTATTTTTAATTTGCTTCAAGATCAGTGCTCTCAGCTGATCTTGAAATTTATGGATTTGAAATCACCTTGAGATCTGTGCTCTCGTCTACTCTTGGAATTTGAATATTTTGGATCACTTCGAGATCGGTACTCTTAGCTGATCCAGAGATTTGAGTATTTTAGACAGTCTCGAGGTCGGTGCTCTCAACTGGTCCTGAGATTTTTGTATTTTGAATATTTTGGATATTTTGGATCGCCTCGAAATCGGTGCTCTCGGCTGATCCTGAGATTTGAGTATTTTAGACCGTCTTGAGATCGGTGCTCTCGACTGGTCCTGAGATTTGTGTATTTTGAATATTTTGGATATTTTGGATCGCCTCGAAATCGGTGCTCTCGGCTGATCCTGAGATTTGAGTATTTTAGACCGTTTGAGATCGGTGCTCTCGACTGGTCCTGAGATTTGAATATTTGAATATTTTGGATCGCCTCGAGATCGGTGCTCTCGGCTAGTCCAGGGATTTGAGAATTTTAGACAGTCTTGAGATCTATGCTCTTTGCTGGTCTTGAAATCTATGTATTTTGAATATTTTGGATATTATAGATCGCCTCGATATCGGTGCTCTCGGCTGATCTGGGATTTGGGTATTTTAGACTGCCTCGAGATCGTTGCTCTTGGCTGGTCCTGAGATTTGAGTATTTCAGACCATCTTGAGATCGGTGCTCTCGACTGGTCCTAAGATTTGTGTATTTTAGACAGTCTTGAGATTTGTGCTCTCGGTTGGTCTTGAGATTTGAATATTTTGAAAATTTTGTTTATATTAGGAAATACATTTAATTTATTTATTATTATATTATTATTATTTTTTTATATTAACAGGATCATTTGTAAAAATAAAAAATTATCAAAATCAAAATCAGAAATCAAATTTATTTCGAATAAACATAGATGTCAAAACCAAGCATATAGGTCCCCCAAACAACTATTGCCAAAACAAAATAACATAACTCATATATTTATCCTCGATAACCCGAGCTAGAATATCAGAACTTATAAGTTTACCCTCGGTGACCAGAGCCAGATTTATCAGAGGCCGTTATTCTTCACCGACGGAAAGCGGTGAGAAACTATAGTTTCTATATCAGAGTACATGTCTACACGGTCAGTGTTTAACCCCCAGTGATAGGGTTATTGCAAAGTTAGTTTGGGGACTACGAGTACTTTGTCAAAATATTTCATGTTCACAAAACAATAAACTATCAGAATTCATACTGGGCAAAATGCAAGTAATTTGCATTCACATGATCCCATTTTTATCATATCAAAATAATCCAGTTAATTGATTCCAAACATGAACAAATAATAAAAAAAAACACAATAGTAATTAATCAGAAAGTAAGTAAATATCTTGAATTCAAAAATTAAGTAATCCAAATGTAAATAAATTATTTGAACCTTTCAGATAATTCTAATCCAAAATAAAATATCATTAACTGGAACTTTAAAATAATTTAAAATAATTCCAAAAATAATAATAAATAAATAATTTAAAATATAAATAAATACATAAAATCATTATTTTTCTCAAAATTTCCAGATGTTCAGAAAACTAAAGTATATACATATAATATGATTTATATGTAGGATACTTACCTGATTAACAACCAGATTTTTAAATTCTTGCACCAATCGATTATTTCTCAGGAAGTCCTAATTTGGGAATAACCCATCAGAATTACAAGTAAACAAATTCTAAAAATTCACACGAATGCAAAAACAAATCAAACACTAACAAAATTACCAAGGTCAAGACCAATAACCAATTCACCTACAAACCTTAAGATTAAAATCAGCGTAGCTTTGCAAATTCTAACCCAAATCAAAAATTTCAAACTTATGAGAAAACTAGGCATCTTCATCTAAAACATATCCAAACCTCACAATGATTTGAGACCTACAGAATTTAAGCCACCAGTATTAAAAATCATACTTATGTAAACCAGCTGTTTCAGACATGCCTATTCCAACAAAAAAAAAAAAAAAAAAAAAAAAATCTCACAACATATAACTTCAAAAGTAATACAATCTTACTGACAATGAGATAACTTAGAAATGAACAACTTTCATATTTTTTACCTTATCCAGTTCAATCTTCATGATCATCAAAAATGGTCATAATTCTTCAGGCTATGCACAGAAATATCATCCGAGACACTTATACCAATAGGGCTATATCTCACAAACTACAGATGCATAAAATTCGAACTTTTGCAGGTATTTAGGTAACATCAAACTATATAACTTTGTTATATTACTCTTCTCCAAATTTCATATGCAAGACCATCAAATTGTCTAAGCAATCGTTATATTCCATGCAGAAATAATATTGAGCACATCTATAGAAATCTGATCATATCTCACAATTTACATGGCTAAAAATTCTGAAATTTTGCAGAGTCAAATATAACATCGTCCTATATAACTTTATTACATAAATATAAATCTAAAACATAACTTAAAATTATGAAAATAATCAAAAACTGTTCAAGGGCTGAATAGAAATCCTGTCCACGTCACCTGCGTCTAAAAATTTATAATTTTCAGGATAATACTCCAAAAATTCTGAAATTTTGTAGCAAGATAAACAAGATCTCGATCTAAAATTTTTCTATTTTGATCTCTTCCAAATTCCATCTCTAGATCTTCAAAATAAATTAAAGATCTCTACTGTGCTAACAGGGACTTTCTGAATTTTATCCTCAAATTAAAATCAAATCAATTCTCACCAAACCCTAACCCTAACTAGTAACATGTCACAAACAAGCATAAGAAAGAGCAATAACAAAATAACTCGGAACCTTACCTCAACAATAACAGTGAAATGAAATCCGTGACAATGAGACCCTTCTCCCATCCTCGTCGCCGACACCACCCGCAAAATGGAAGAGAAAGAGATGAGGCAAGTCTTTCTCTCTCTCTCTCTCTCTCTCTCTCTCTCTCTCTCTCTCTCTCTCTCCCTAAATGGTGATCTAAAACCGAAGAAGCTAAAGAGACAGCTAGGGTTTTGAAATTAACAAAAACAAAATCAATAGCTAAGATTAAAAGTAAAACCAACGGCTAGGATTAAAAGATAAAAGTAGTGGCTAGGATTTGATTAAGGGGTGGGGCTCACAATCTCCCCTCCTTTAAAAGAGTTTAGTCCTCTAAACTCAAACTTTAACCATAGAAGTAGACTTCCAGTAAGATTCAGACTATGAAAAAGTTCGAGCATCATCCAATTACCTGATAAAATTCACAGACAAACATATTCAAGCAAAACTTGACTAATGATACTTCTAAGGGCGATGGTCACAACAAATAAAAATAAACCAATCTTTGTTTTGTCTCAAACTCATATCAAACATAAAATAGAATTCAATACCCTTGGGACATCCTCTATTAAACATCAATCTGAGCATATATTATCATGTGTTTGTTATCATCTGACTTCAAAAGAATTTAAAACCGCAAATACATTACCATCATTGCAATCCAACAAACCTCAATTAAAATTCCCAATCCCTGTATCACTCCAAGGATGTTATGACTAAATTAAACAAGTTAGAAAAATACTAAAATGTCATCAGTTTCTTTCTCATCCACTGGAAATACATGTTGCTTACTAAATCACGAGACATGATTATCATATATCTAATTTTACAACCAACAAGCATTTATGAAAAAAAATGGATAACATTAAAATTATGCAAATACTCAAGTCCAACAATATCAGGGCACTTATAATCTTTCCTCACCAACTGGAGATCAAATGGCTAATAGAACCAACAAAAAAATCATAAGTCAAAACTTCACTGTATATAAATAGGAACAGAAGACATTACCCGTTTTGGAAACAAGTAGCCTTGACAAAAATTCTCAGCTCAATAAATATCTTTTGCCTTACATCAACAATGCAATAAATTTATCATTACATTAGCAATCATCAAGTATTCACAAACCTTAAATTTGCTTGATTTCATTTTTTCCTCAAACCAAATATTATAGAAGTACTTAGACTTGCCAAACCACATGATTCCAATTTCAAATAAATTTAGACTCACCAAGATACAATGTGACCAAGTTCCATAATATTCTTAGATTTCCTCAAATTATCACATCAATTTGAATATCACCAAATTTTAGCACATTTATATTCCAGGTTAATCTTACAAGATTATGAATATCTTTCAAACTACACATCCAATTGTAGAAATATTTTACAAAAAAGTATTTAAGACAATATTGAACAAGTTCTCTATAATGCACTTTGGCTAAATCTTCCTCTACAATCCTGAAAAATACCATTTAATCTTCAAGTCCTGCATAACAGTAATATCCGTAGTAGACCCAATTATAAGAGAATATCTCTTAGGATACACATCTAATAAATTCAAATTTTCGCAGGTAGATAGCTATGGAGGAATGCCAAAATTCTCTAGTTGTAAAATTTGAATTTATGATATATATATATATATACATAACTTATCTATATATATGTATGATCTAATTCAGGTACTCAATTTTTTTATTTTCCCCATGTCAAAATATTTAAATTGAATTACTATTTATAAATAATTTAATACATTTTTTAATTAAAAAAATTGATGACTATATATAGGCAGCAAATTTAGAATGAATTTATATTATTTTTGCTGATGTAAGTAAGGTATAAAATTTATGTAGTTAAAGTGTTGGATTTTGTTGTAAAATTATGTTATTTAAATGATTAATCTCATACTTTAGATGAGATTTGGTAGGATTTGTAAAGATAAAGTTCTTTTAGATTATTTTATTTTTAAAAATTTAATCCTAATCCAAATCAAATTTGATTGGGGATGTGTTTTTGTTAGGATTTGTAAGGATAAAGTTCTTTTAGATGATTTTATTTTTAAAAATACAAATCCAAATGGATTTGTATGGATAAAGTTGCTTTAAATAATTTATTTTTTGCAAATTCAAATCCAAATCTAAATCAAATATGTATTTTTGTTAGGATCTGTAAGGAGAAAATTGTTTTAAATGATTTTTTTTAAAAAAATACAAATCTAAATCAAATCAAATTTGATTGGGATGTATTTTTATTATACATATATATCTTTTATTCATATATATATTTAGTTTGTTGCCATGAAAACTCTTAATGAAGGAAAACATTTTCCCGTCTTCTTTCTTTTTCAGCCACTGCCGGGGTGGACATGAAATTCAAATGCCGGCAGTGGATGAAAAAGAGCGAAGAAGTAGATAATGTAAATAATAATGGAAGAATCAAATAGTCGCCCACTTACCATCACCATCTCTCATCTCCAACGTCTCCTCTTGTTACTCTCCCACACCTTCTCCGTTTCTTATTTGTAAGTATGCATGCCCCATTTATTGGTTTGGTTTTCCTTTTTCTTATTTTCCGTTTCTTATTCCCAGCTTCATTTTCCTGCTCGATTTGTCATTTTGATTACTTTCCTTTTTCTTCATACTTAATTAGTGTTTTCTTTTGTCTTTGGATTTTCTAATTCAGCTTCTATTCTCCTCTAAGAAATTTTAGATTCACTAGTGGCAAAGTTTGCTTAGCAAATTTAATTTTAGATGATGGCATCATGGTTAAACTTAAAGATGGACCCGGATTTACGTCTTCAAGTTTTCACCTATAGGCTTAACAAGATAAGCTTACTGGCATCCTTTTCTCTACTACTCATGCGATTTTCAGTTGTCAAATTTGTTAACTGCAGGGTTAATTGAGGCCTTGAACTTGGATCCTTGCAAAATTAGTTGTGAAGGTCTGTTGAACATCAAAGGTGAGTGTAACAATTCCACATTAAGGTTAGCAATATGTTAGGTGGGTTCCAATTTCTTCATTTGCTCCAGTCTCCATTTTGTGCATAGCTTGAGCTCGATATCCATCACTGAATAGTGTGACAACTATCATAATTATCCCAAGAATCTGCAAGTCCTTCCTTGCATGCTTCCATAATAGTGTGACAACTATCATAATTATCTTACAACTATCATGTTGGATTTTGTTGTAAAATTGTGTTATTTAAATGATTAATCTCATACTTTAGATGAGATATGTTAGGATTTGTAAAGATAAAGTTGTTTTAGATTATTTTATTTTTAAAAATTTAATCCTAATCCAAATCAAATTTGATTTGGGATGTGTTTATGTTAGGATTTGTAAGGATAAAGTTCTTTAGGATGATTTTATTTTTAAAAATACAAATCCAAATGGATTTGTAAGGATAAAATTGTTTTAAATAATTTTATTTTTACAAATTAAAATCCAAATCTAAATCAAAGATGTATTTTTGTTAGGGTTTGTAAGGAGAAAATTGTTTTAAATGATTTTATTTTAAGGAATACAAATCTAAATCAAATCAAATTTGATTGGGATGTATTTTTATTATATATATATATATATATATATATATATATATATATTCATATATATAGTTTGTTGGCATGAAAACTCTTAATGAAAGAATTGGGTTCATGAAATGAGTTTGCTACGTGATCTGTGGGGCGACGCTGGTGGAGATGGCGGTGGCGAAGACGGCGGCGGTCGGGAAGAGGGGGTGATCACTGTTAGGTCTCACTAGGAACAGACGAAGGGGAACATCAAGGTGCAAGGTATGTCTTTTGCGCGGGTGGTTAGTTTGTCATAGTCGGGGGAGGGTTCCTTGCTTTTGAAGCTTGCTGGTAGGGGTTCGGGGGGTGCGTCGTCAGGCCAAAGTGGTGCGGCAAAGAAGCTGGTGGGATCCAAACGACCTCGCTCATCGGCTGAGAAGACGTGCGGTCGGTACTTATGATCATCGCATAAAACCTGCGAATGTTGACACCAGGTAGTGTGTCTCCGATGCTCTAGGGTTGGTCATGTGGCTGTGAGGTGCTCGGTGGTTCTGAGGAGAAGCCCACAGAGAAAGCGTCTCCATGTTCGTTCCAAGATTATGGAGACACAAGTGCATACCGGTAGTGAGGTTACTCCGGACCCGGCGGTCTCTGTCCCGGACTCGATAGTCGATGGTACTAGGGTTCCTATTTTGCAGCGGTCACGTCGTGTTGCACTCTCTCTTGTGCTTTCCCCGAAGATTTTTGTGACATGGGAGGAGCTAGCGAAGGTGGCCGTTCTCACGATGATGTCCAGCTATGTCAATGAGAAGAGCATGTTGGAAGTAGCTCCTTCAGTTATTGACAAACAGTTAGCTGGTCCGATCACTCCTTTGAACGAGGATGCGTTCCTAGTGTCGTTGGCGAGCCGGGATGAGGTCAAGGAAGCCTGTAAATTGGGGACATTCTCTACGGCGACCAAGGATGGTCCCTGCACAATGCATTTGGCAGCTTGGTCGGCGGAGTTGGGTGCCAACGGGCGCATCTGGGGAGCACCATTAGGTATTGATTTGGAACTTACCACTCCATGCGTGGAGTTGGAATGTCATTGCTGAGGTCCTGCGACCTGTGGGGGAGTTAGTGGCCCTCTCTCAAGCTACGACCGCGCACAAGCGCTTTCTCTCGGTGCTAGTTCATAGATGATTCAGGGTGGTTTTGCTGATGGAAATGGATCTCAGCCTGGGAATGTGGAAGTATTCTGTTATTTTCATTACTGAGTGTGAGGTTTTCCCTTCTTTCTGGAGAGGGCTCGATCGTTACGTCCTCTCTGAGAATGCAGGGGAGGCACATTAGTGTGTCTCGCAAGGGATTCTGAAGAAGGAGAAAGGTAAGAAGCTGATGGAGCAATAAGACCGGGACGATATGGTGAAGGGGGCGGTGGAGCAAAGCTCTTGCCCCTGCGATGGTGTTTCTCTTCAGGCTGGGGTGCTTGCGGTTTTTGGGACCAAGGTCGTGGGTGATCAGCCCGTAGGTTGCGATACTGTGGTTGCGAAGGTTGGCAGTGATCGCCCTCTGAAGATTGCGCTGGTGACAGTCGAGCCATGCTCCTGAGCCGGTGGAGATGAGGCTGGGCCGTGGAGACGGAAGCCATCTGGGAGAACCGTTGGTCCAGTGGTACCTCGACGGTGGACCGATGGGCAATATGGGTCGCGTACTGTGGCTCAGTCATCCTGGGATGTGCGATCTTCAAAGAGTGATGACGATAAGGTACGGGTCTTAAGGCACCAACGTGTCGATTATTGGAGGATTCGCCAATCGGCTAGTCAGGGTGTAGGGGGAGACTCGGTTAAGTTGGTGGGGCAGTCCGAGGAAATGAGGTACGAAGAAGTTAAGGTTAATGATCCTGCCATTTTTGAGGTTTCTCTGTTGGACCACGTGGCTTCCATGCACACATCTGGCCAGTTGGACGATAGTGCTATGAAGGAGAAGGGCGTGATTGGTGACCCCATTGCGTTGGATTCTTGGCCGTTCCGTGCATTGGGCTAGGAAGGGAATTATAGAGGTGAGGTGGGCTTCTTTGATAACCCACTTCTTCTTTTGTGAGGTGGGCTTGAGCTCGGGCCCACAGATGGTTAAATCGGCATAGGGTGCAATGGATTTGGTCTATTCTGGTGGGTCGGGGGAAGAAGCTTCTGGGCCGGTCCCTGATAGGCTTCATGGGTTATTGGATTCAGATTTTCTTGTGAAGGAAAATAGTGATAGCAATGGGCCACCTGGTTTTGTGCCACCTCCGGGGTTTTGTTGTAAGCTTCTAGCGGGAGTTTGGGCTATGGTACCAGATATGACGGCTACTGAGGTAGCACCTATTGACGATGACCAGCATGACTTGGGTGGTACTGGGTCTCAATCTAGGGTGAGGGAGTCTCCTACCAGTAGTGCAAAGTCTGAGGATTCTGTGCCTGTCTTTGAACGTAAGCTCAGAATTCTTCTTCTAGATTTACCATGTACTGTTGAGGAATCAACGGCAGATCAACCGAAAAGTACCTGTCGTAGTGAAAGGCCAAAGAAACCATCTTCTAGGTTCACTGCTGATGCTGGTTTTGTTGCTGAGCTACCAAAGTCGACTAAAAAGAAGGTTACACCTCGTGGCGACACTGCTGAAGGTACCTCTAAACCCCTTCTCCTGTCTGATTGGTCTAATGCTCAAATTGCAAAATATTGTGAAGCATGTGGCATTGTTTTTACTGATCCCCTATCTGATAGTATTGCTCACATCCGTATGTTAGAACAGTTACGTTCCACCTCGGTTTAAAGGCTGGCGGAGACTTCTCTTGAGGTCCGCGATACCTAGTTGTTCTTTATGAATATTATTTCCTAGAATGTTAGGGGCCTAGGGATACTGGCCAAAAGGTTTCTAGTTAGGGATTTCTTGGATCTTCATTTTGTGGATGTCTATTGCCTTCAAGAATCTAAACTTGAGGAGATTTCTCTGTCTAAGTGGCGAGAGATTAGGGGTCGTAATCTTGATCATTTTACGTTTGCCCCAGCGCGAGGTTCTGCGGGAGGTATTATTATCGGATGGAACAGTGGTTTTTTTTTTGTGGCTCTGTGACTAAGGTGAGGGCTTTCAGTTTAACGGTGGAATTCTGCACTAAGTCCGATAATTTTATATAGCGTTGCACAGCGGTGTATCGACCCAAATGTGAGAGCACTTCAAAAGAATTTCTGGGAGGAACTTCGTGAATGTTGCATTGATCCTGAAATTCCGTGGGTCATTTGTGGGGACTTTAATGCGATCTTTGCGTTAGAGGACAAACATTCTGGAGTTCCAAATCTCGATGATATTAGCTATGCTAATGCATTTATGTTTGACCTTGGTTTGTTAGAACCACCGGCTTCTGGAAGGAAATTTACCTGGACTAATGGTCTGGTGGACCCAGTTTGGGTGAAGCTAGATCATTTTGTGGTAAATTATGCCCGGGCTTCCTAATTCCCGAAGTTGGTGCAGAACAGCCTCCCAAGGTTGGGTTCGGATCATGTCCCACTTAGATTGGAAATTGGTATTCATTGCTTCAGGCCGAGATCCTTTAGATTTGAATTGGATTGGGCAACGACGGAGGGTTTTCCGGAGTTGGTGATACAATGGCGGGGCGCTACTTCGCCAATGGGTTGTGGGGCTTTTGTCTTAACCAAAAAATTGATGCATTTGAGGGATCATCTTCGGTTATGGGCGAGGTCCAGTTTTGGATCGATTAAACTAAAGAAGCGTGCGCTGTTGTAGGAAGTCGAGATGTTGGATATTATCAAAGAGAGCCGTCGTCTCTCTTTGACTGAGTCACAGTAGGAGCGAGCGGCCTTAGAGAATTTGAGGGTGATTTATAAGCAAGAAGAGATTTATTGGAGGCAAAGATCTAGACTTCAGTGGTTAATTGAAGGAGGGGAATGACAATACGAAGTTTTTTCATGCGGTTACAAACGGTCAAAAAACCGTAATTTCATTCTCAGCATCCGTCATGGACCTGTGCTGGTGGAGGAGGTTAGCGAAATTGGGAGGGTTTTTATGGAGCATTTTAAATCTCATTTTGGACAAAAGAGGGACAAGAGAATCAGGGTCGATCTTGAGAAGCTTTTGGGCTTCAGGAATAGGGTCAATTTATCACATCTTGAGCAACCTTTTAGTGTGGATGAAATCAAGTGTGTGGTCTTTGAGTTAGGAGGTAATAAGGCTCTTGGGCCTGACGGCTTCCCAATCTTTTTTTCAAGCAATTATAGGACATGCTAAAGTTTGATCTTCTGAAACTGTGTGAGGATTTTTATTCGGGGCATGCTAATTTGGAAAGAATTAATTGGGCTAGTCTTGCTATGATTCCAAAGGTTGTCTCTCTTGAGACTACAACAAATTATCGTCCAATTAGCCTTATTAATTCATCGTTGAAGATCCTATCTAAACTTCTGGTGAACCTTTTGAGCAAGGTGTTGTCTTCTCTTGTAGATTCGGAGCAAGCGGCGTTTATGAAAGGGAGATGCATATTGGATAACATTGCCACTGCTGAAGAGCTACTTTTTAGCAAATATATGTTACCTGGGCATATTTTAAAAGTGGACTTTGCTAAAGCCTTTGATATGGTGGATTGGGACTTCCTGGTTGATCTTCTTGAGGCGAGGGGTTTTGGCAGTAGATGGGTGGGTTGGATTAAGAGTATCTTATTCTTCTCTAAGGCTAATTTATTAATTAATGAATCACCTCACGATTATATCAGGTACTAGAGGGGTCTACGTCAGGGGGACCCTTTATCTCCCCTGCTGTTTGTGCTAGTTACTGATGTGCTCAGCTCGATGTTTACCCATGCCCTTAGCTCCAAGATTTTGGTGGGTGTTCCTCTAGGGGAATTTGGGAGTAAATGCAATCTTCATGATACAGATGACCTCCTAATTATGACCACAGGGGAGCTTGAGGATCTCAGGATTATTAAACTCATTCTGTTCTTGTTTGAAAGTATGACTTGATTGGCGACTAATTTTGCAAAAACTTGCCTATTTTTGAGCAAGCTGGGGAAGCTACCGCAAGTGGGAGCCGCTGCTACTCTTAATTATAAAAATGGGTATCTCCCATTTACCTATCTTGGTGTTCCTTTTATGGGAAGGCTACCTCGTTGACAGGATTGGGAAGAGTTGATTCAAAAAGTGAGGAGGAGGCTTTCCTCCTGGAAGGTTAAGCATCTTTCCTTGGGAGGTCGTCTTACGGTGGTTAACTCCGTTCTGTCTGCTCTCCCGGCGTATTGGATGTCTATTTTTAGACTTCTGGGGTGGGTTATAAAAAAGTTGGATTATCTCAGAAGAGAGTTCTTGTGGTTGGGACCTGATATTGATCATCCCTAAGTGCCGCATAGTTGGGTGGAGGAATTTATGTCAACCACGTGATCAAGGTGGCTGGGGGTGTTGGATTTATGTACTTTTAACTTGGCTTTATTAGGGAAATGGTGGTGGAAGTTCTTTATGAAACCTAATTAGTGTGGCGCGGTTGTTGTGCAGTTCAACTATGTGTTAATCAGCTGACATCTTTTCCCCAGGCTGATGGGCAGGGTTTCTTTCTTTTGGAAAATGTGTTCTTGACTGTCTACCAGCGTTTAGAGGGTGCATTGGGCACAGCATCAATTCTGGTGTGACTACTCTATTTTGGAAGGATCTTGGATGAATGGCATTGCCCCCAGGAAGCCGAAGGAATTTCATCATAGTAATCTTCCAAATAGTACTGTTCAGGAGTTGTCTTCCCTACTTGAGGTATCGCCATTTTATACAAATGCTTGTGTCACTCAGGGTAAAGATCATTTGAAGGCGAATAGAGGGGCTAAGAATGATAAGAAAATCTGGATGTTCACGGGCAACGGGCTTTTCTTGGTTAAGTATTTCTATAATTTTCTCAGTGACGGTGGGATCATTTGCCCAGCTACAAGGTTCTTTTGGCGAAAGACTTGCCCCCAAAGTTCATTCTTCATAACTAGCTTGTGTGGAAGAATAAGGCCCTCACGTTGGAGAATTTGGAGCGGAGGAAATGTAACAAATTGCCTACTGCTACGTGTGTCTTGTGTCATTCTACGATCAAAATGGTGGATCATCTTTTCCTCCATTGCTCTTATTCTAGAAGAATTTGGGATTTTTTCGCTAACTTGGTCAAACTACTAGTGCCACCTCTCTCTGTGAGCGATCTTTGGGTCGCGTGGAGGTGGACGGTGCATCCGTCTTTCAGGACTTTCGTGGATTTATTAGTGAAAGCTATTGTGTAGATTATTTGGCTTGCTAGAAATGATATAATCTTTAATGCCAATGTTATGCCTATGCATATTCTCATTACAAAAATTGATCATTTGCTATTGTCCTGGTACGATAACTGTGCAGAGGGTGATAAGGGGAAGCTTGAGGAGGCCATGGGGAGTGTTCGTAGGAGTATGGAGTTCTTGGATTCCCGTACTGAGGTGGACCCCTGTTCTGAGGCGGGTCTTGAGGATACTTTGGCCGAGGAGGCGCCGAGTTTGCAGACGGAGTAGTTCACTTGCTAGGTTGCTGGGTTGTGAGGAGGCCCCATTCCTCAATTTTGTGTTTCTGTTAGTGTACTTGTGTTGAGCTTCTTGTACCACTGCTAGTGGTTTGGTGTTCTCCCCTCTTCCTTGTTGGGGAGAGGCTGTGGTCTTGTTCTCTCTTTTATTCTATTGAAGTGGTTTATCCACCTTTTCAAAAAATTATGAAGAAAAACATTTTTCCGTCTTCTTTCTTTCTCTCTGGTTGCCGGGGTGGACTTAAAATTCAAATGCGGACAATGGATGAGAAAGAAAGAAGAAGGGGATAATGTAAATAACATTGGAAGAATCGAATCGTCGCCCACTTACCATCACCACCTCTCATCTCCAACGTCTCCTCTTGTTACTCTCCCACACCTTCTCCTAATTAAGACCTCCATCTCCTCTCACTGGCGCAATTTCCACGGCCGCCGCAATTGGGCCGGCCTTCTTAACCCTCTTGATGAGAACCTCTGTCGAGAGCTCCTCCGCTATGCAACTTCGTCACTTCTGCCTACAACATTTTTTACTCGAAGTCTCAAACCCTTCCTCTCCTCGCCCTTTCTTCCTCCATGATCGTTCTTACCTTGTCACCGAATCCCTCCACGTCACCTCTGATGACTCCAGCGTGTATCCGTTGAACCAACACCTAGCTAAGGTCGAGTGTGGTTTATGGAATCTCTTTAACAGTCCAGGCTCTCAAGTATTCAGACTCGCTGACGCTGTGGTTCAAGAGGTTCACCGGTTAATGGACAATTACATCGGAGAAGAACTGAGCATCACTGTGACCATACACAACCTCGGCGCATCTCTGGCTCTGCTTGTCACCGACGAGCTTAGCAGCGCCGTCAGTGTTCTCCTCCTACGGGCCTCTGGTTGGGAACAAGGCGTTCGCTAACCGGGTCGAGGAGAAGGGGATCAAGGTTTTGAGAATGGTCAGCGCTGGCTCACTCGGTCCAACGGTAAAGTGCAAGCCTGTCTCGCTAGTCCGTCGTGATGCGTGTGGGTTTTGTAATTTTATTAATTGTGTTGTGTATCATTCATTATCATTTATCAATGTGAATGTGATCTTTTGTTGGATTAAATGAATTAGATATTTAACTAGGTTATATTTATTATTGACAATAACAATAAGCGCCTGAATGGCAACTTGGAATTCACACGTTGTTTAGTGGTCGGTCAACCAGGCTAATAACAACACATGAGCTTGAAAAATATCTAAACTTCATCAATTTAGCCTAGTGGGCCTCTCCAATTATTTTAAATTTTTGGTTTTTATAATTATTCTTGAAAAAGAAAATATGAGAATGACACCTAATTAAATCCTTAGCATTTTATACTGGATATATATATGGGGTTTCATTATGCATATCAATATCCTGGATGATGGTTTTGGTGAGAGTTTATGATGATGATGATCGTCTTTCTAATTTTCATGTTTAGTAATTTTTTTTTTAATTTGGTCTTTTGCTGCAATAGGAAGTTTTTTCCTTAAGCTCTCCTGTTTGTTCTTGCATTTTCCACTGCACTTCTGACATTTTCATGGTTCAATTGTATAGGAAAATTAATGTAGTATGTGATCATTTATAAGGATTTATATCGATAGAGCTTTTTATTATTATTATTATTATTATTATTATTATATTATTATTATTATAAACCTTCTTCAATGGTCTCAATATGATTTATAAGTGTCATGAATATGTCCTCAAATACCAACAGAGATCTATATTGGATTTGGAGAAATGGTACTATAATAGTTTAATATTTATATATTTAAATAGTTAGTAGATTATAGAGTCTTTAATTAGGCATTAAAAATTCTAAGAAAATTTTTACTAAATCATAATATTAAGGTTTATTTATCTTTCTTGTTAAGGTTTTATATCTTAATTTTTATATATTTGTTTATTAAAGTTTTATATTTTAATTGGGTTTGATTTAACCTTATATTATTATTATTATTATTTTAAAAATTTATTATTGTTAGTGCAAATGCACTTTAATTGGCATAATTTAATACTAAGACAAAGTGACGTAGCAATCATTATGATGTGGCATGGTGACGTGGTAAGGAGTCTTGGATTGGAGGCAAATATCTTGGAGGTCCTAATGAAACTATTTTTGGTATGTGTTACAACTTGAAGGAAAATAATATCAAGACCATATTTAGGAGATTTGATTAAAGACTATGGATGGAACTTAATTGAAGAAATACCTATCAATTGTATGATTGAAGACATGCCCATTGTTGGTATGATTGGCATGATTGATTGAAGATCTTTCTTGAGAAGATTTGAAGATTAAACTTGGGTGAATTGAAGATCAAGTTTGGATAGTTTCATGAAGACGCACAAAGATGTGTGCCTCTTGCGAGGGGACTGCGTGGTGAGGAACTAAGGAGGTAGGCTAGTTGCCGGTAGTCGAGATCAGGAGATCTTGCTACATCGACTCGGAGTAAGCATGACCGAGAGGTTGATGGGTCTTGAGATCACTTCGCAACGGAACCAGAACTCAATCAAGTCAGCAGTCAGGGCCATGTTGTAAGTTGTGTTACAAAGGGAGTTGCAACAGCTAATTTTGGAAGGTTCTAAAGTTAGTAGTCGTGGAGATTTTAAAAGAGATTTGGAGTATATTTAAGATATTGAGCCATCTATATAAGCTAACTTGTTCTGAGATTATCGTTTGACACCGGAGTTAAAGAGGGAGTGTGCACTAGACAATCTAGAGAAAGTAGTGATCTTTATTTGTGAGTGTGAACAACAAAGTGTTTGTACGCATGTATTTTCACCTCTATAAGTGGATTGTTTATCTCCAGATTTGGACCCCCAAACGTAGGCGAGTGGACGTCGAAATGGGTTACCAATTTCGTATGTTTCCTTTTGTTTTATTTGTGTGAGATTTTCTTAAGAGTTTCAGTGTTCTCTAAACCCACAAAGCACCGTGGCAGAACTAACACTACAACAAAAAACACTTATTGTGACATTTTTAAAGTAACATTTTTGGCAAATGTCACTGCAAATCATTAAAATGATTTTTAAGCGATAATTGTGATAAGTGTTGGTATGCTTTTATTTATTCCTACATTTATAATGATATTTCTACTTATAGTCACAAAAGGTTTTTATTTTGCGATATTTTTGAACATTTTAGCAACATTGAAAGAAATGTCAGTACAATATTATTTGTTAAAACGCTTGTTATGACATATGTAACAAATGTCATAATCCAATATGACTTTGATTGAATCAATTTATTATGATATATTTGAAAACACCATTTTAAGTTAGGACATGTATATATCTATATTAAAAAAAAATATGAACGATAATTTAAAATTGAAAAAAATGGTATTTAAGGGGAAATAAAAGCATCAATATTTTAATTTTCAACACTGCCAAAAATTAGGCGGCAATTTTTTTTAATGAGCGCCAAAACCTACATGGGTTATAAATTCATGATCTATATATAAGACAAGAAAAACCCCCTAATAGTGCAAAAGGCAAAAAATAAAGTTTTTGTCAAGAGATAAACTAAGTATCTCAATTTTTTTTTTTTTTTATAATATTTTTAGCATTGTTTTTCTTGTTATATTATTGTAATATTTAACTTGTTATTTATTTTGGTAAATGATTGATAGTTGATTAATTTTTTAATTAGTTTTTGTTATGAAAACAAGTATGAGAATTTAATTAATCTAATTCTAGGGTTTGAGAATATTTTTTAAATGAAAAAAAAAAAGAAGAAGATTGAATTTAATTGGAATGAGATCTCCAAAACATCCCCTTTTTGTTGAAAACTAAAATATGTTTTGGTTTTTTTCTCCTTGCCGACAGTGATGATGGGGTGGTCATGGCATGGATGAAAGGCTTCAATCCTTGAAATTGCCTTTTAGTTTTTTTATTTAATCCTAGTTTTGTTGAAGATTTACAATTTCCCCTTATATAATTTTTATTTCTTATAGTGTTCTTGTTACAATTATGGCTCACACATAGCTTTGTTGAAGTTTTATATTTCATTCTTTTATTCTAAGTTAAATTATTTAAAGGTTCTTATTATGGTTATGACACAAATATACATAAACTGCGACAAATTATATATCTCCTTCGATATAAAAATAGCTTATTTGTATTCTTTTTTATGCAAATTATATATGCTCCACATGGTTTTATTTTTTATTTTTTATTTATATTTCACGTTTGTATCATTGATTCTAATATATCATACATGTTTACATTTAATTTATCTTTTATTGTTATATTATATTTTATTTTATTAAATGTAAAAAAATTTTTGTAGGTGGGAGATGCTACAAGTAGTCCTCGTTCTCAATTAGCCACTCAATTTCATTTTAGCGATAATAATCTAGTACAATTTTTATAATATCATATTATTATAATTTTTAAATTATTAAAATTATAAATTGTATTATTTTATTTATCTCTTTTTCTTTATCAATTGATTTAGATAGCCACTTACATATTTGTATATTTTATTTTGCAGATAAAAGATCACTATGATAAATTTAAAGTCAATTCTACGGATTGAAACCTTAGATTTATTATAATATTTGAAAGTTATTTTTTAAAGATTTGTAGATCATTTTGGTATTTTTTTAATTATTTTTAAAATTTTAAAATTATATATTGTATTATTTATTTATCTCTTTTTTTATTAATTGATTTAGATAGACACTAATGTATTTGTATATTTTATTTTGCAGATAAGAGTTCATCATGACAAATTTAAAGACATGCAATTATACAGATTGAAACCTTAGCTTTATTATAATGTGTGAAAATTATTTTTTAGATATTTGTTGATAATGTTGACATTATTTTAATTAGTGTTTTAATGCTATGTTGGGTTTTTAAATTTTGATGCATAATTTTTATTAATATTTTGTTAAATTATACAAATTAATTTTATAGAATTTAAATTATATCTCATATTTTATTTAATTAAATCATATATAAATATTGTTTAAATTAATATTGTGAAAAATTATACAATATTCTTATACCAACATTTATAAATGACACTTAATTTTAAAATTGGATAAGATTAATAACTTTTACTAATATTTACAAATATCGACTTAAATTGGTATTCAAATATAATTGATATTTTATTAAACCAATGTTTACAAAAAGTAGATATAAATAATTTAAGAGACCTTTAACAAATGTTATTATATACCCTCTATAACAACAATTATAAATATTGCAATATTTCAAAATTAATGTGATAAAAACTTGTGGCGACATCTACAAATGATGTAAAAAAAAAATAAAAAAAGTTTTGCTTAAGCCATATACAAATGTTGGAATAAAATTCATATTGAGACTATTTACAAATGTTGGGAAAATATTACAATAAATGTTGGAATATATAGGTACCGAAGTTTCTTGGAAATGTCATAACAAAGTATACCGACTGTGGCAATTGTGACATATAATCTACATTTGTTACAAAAGTCGGTATAGAGTTATTACGATGATTTTTTGCTATTTTACGACATATGTCAAACATAAAAAAAAATCCTATTTTGTTGTAGTGTAACAAGTGGTATTAGAGACTTGGTCGTTGTGGTCGCTTTGATTTCAAAGTCGGTGAGGTCCTAGCAAGTTCCATTGATGGCCGGAAAAAAAGGAGCTTTGGTCACATGACCACCATTTCTAGATGGATCAAATTATCCATACTGGAAGTCACATATAAAGGCTTTCATTAAATCTCTTGATGAGAGTGCATGGGCAGCCGTGGAAGAAGGGTGGTCTCCCCCTATCGAAGTTAATGAAAACATGAACGAGACCATAAAGATGAAGAGTAACTAGAGTCCTAAAGATATGCTCACAGCGAATGCTAATGGGAAATCACTTAATGGTATTTTTGGAGGAGTAGATGAGAACCAGTTCAAGTATGTTGCAACATGTAACTGCGCCAAGAATGGTTGGGACATTCTACAAAGAATTAATGAAGGTACAAATTTGGTGAAAATCTCCAAGCTCCAGATGTTGTCAACCAAATTTGAAAATCTTAAGATGAGAGAATAAGAGACTATCACCATATTCAATAGCAAGCTGATGGATATAGCAAATGAAGCATTTTAACTCTAAAAGAAGTATTCTGATAAAAAACTTGTTCAGAAAACTCACAGGTTACTTCCAAGAAGATTTGATGCTAAAGTTGCTTTGATAGAAGAAGCAAGGGACATCGCAACTATGAGACTTGATGAGTTGATGGGATCCCTACAAGCCTATGTGATAAATTTGAATCCAGGCAGAAGATAAAAAGATATAGCTCTGAAAGCTGAAGCCACAAGCCCGAAAGAGTTGCAATAGGCTATTGTAACTAAGACAAAGAAGAGGATGATGAAATTGCCCTTCTGACCAGGGAACTGTGCAGGTATTTCAGAAAAATTCAGGAAGAAGACAAAGCAGAAGATGTAATCAACAATCATACTTCTTTACTTGTTGTGATAAAGAAAGCCAAAGTTTTTAGAAATTTAAATGCTTTTGTAAGTTTTTGTAAGCCTAGTTACAACCTCAATAGCAACACCTGAAGAAAGTGATTGTGAAGAGGTTACTAAAACTATCTTCTTCATGGGTATGAACTTATGCTAAATAAACTCGATAAAATGTTCATACAAAATAAAAGTGTTGCAAAAGAGTTAAAAGAATGTCAACAAAAGTTGAATGATGCTGAAAAAACCATAAACTACACGAACAAAGGAAAAGCCAAGATTGATGAGATACCTTTTAAAACAAGTGTGACTCAACATAATATTGAGACTATAAAAGAGACATTAGGAGTCAAGAAAAGCAAAGTTGAAGCAGGTTGTGTTCTATAAAATGCTCAATAATATAAAGAAGTGAAGCATAACAAGGTGAAGAAAAGACATAAAAGATAAATCCCCATATGCTTTCATTGTGGAAGAAGAGGCCATATAAGACCCGAGTGTTATCAACTGAAGGAAGACATGAGAATGGTAGAGCATTTGGAAAAACAAAGAAATGGATTCCAACATGTCATTATTATGGAGTCAAAGGGCACATTCTTCCAAGATGTTGGAAGATGAAGAAAGACTTGAATGAAGGCAAAAATGTGAGGCAGACACCATATACTAGAAAGAAGAAGGAAGAAACCAAGAAGATGCGGGTCAGAAAAGAAGACTTAGTGGGATACTCTTCAATGAAAAAATCCTCTAAAGACAATTGGTATTTTAACAGTGGTTGTTCAAGACACATGACAGGTGGCAAAGGCTTTTTGATAAATTACAAAGAATGTCTAGTTGGGCATGTGACTTTTGGTGATGGTCAGAAAGGTCAAGTAGTTGGAAAAGAGCATTGATGGTTCCTAGGTGTCCAAGATTGAAAAATATTCTGCATGTAGAGGGACACAAGGCAAACCTTCTGAGTATAAGTCAATTGTGTGATCGAAATCTGGTGGTAAAATTCACTCTAGACAGATGTGTGGTCTATGATGAAGTTGGTCAATGTGTTTTAGCTGGTTCAAGATCTTCAGACAATTGCTATTTGCTAGAAAAATTGGAAGTCTGTTACAACACATCTTGCAACATCACTGAAATCTGGCATCAGAAGCTTGGACATCTGAACTTCAGGAATCTAATGAAGATTACATAAATGGGAGATGTTAAGGGAGTTTCCAAGCTTACAAAAAGGGAAGATAGTGTATGCGGACCTTGTCAACTGGGAAAGCAAAGTCGTGCTACTCACAAAGTGTTACAACACATTGTTATAACAAGAGTGCTAGAACTCTTACATATGGATCTTATTAGACCTACACAGACAGAGAGCTTTTCAGGTAAAAGATATGTATTTGTGTGTGTTGATGATTATTCCAGGTACACTTGGGTGGACTTCTCAAGGAGAAATCAAATACCTTTGAAGCTTTCAAGAAGTTATGCATGCAACTTCAAAATAAGAAAGAGTGGTAAATTGGGAAGATTGTCAGAATCAAAAGTGAACATGGAAAAGAATTTAAAAATGCTCCGTTTATAGAATTTAGCAGAAAACATGGGTTTCGTCATGAATTTTCAGCTCCAAAAACTTCTCAACAAAAAGGAGTGGCTGAATGGAAGAATCACACTTTTCAAGAGATGGCCAGAGTTATGTTGAATTTGAAGAAACTCTTTACAAGGTTTTGGGTAGAAGCAATCAATATAGCATACTACAACATCAACAGAGTGTATATTCGACCCTCAACAAACATGACACCGTATGAAATTTGGAAAGGTAAAAGGTCAAACCTCAAATACTTTCATATCTTTGGAAGCAAATATTACATTTTGAATGATAGAGACCAGTTGGGAAAGTTTGATAAGAAAAGAGATAAACAGTATCCATGGGATATTCTACTACTAGTAGAGCATATCGGGTGTTCAATTCAAGAACCAAGAAGGTGATGGAGACCATTAATGTTGTTGTTGTTGATGATTTCTCTGATATG